>NC_041384.1:579468944-579477593 GCF_002162155.2 Triticum dicoccoides | reverse complement strand
CGAGCTCGAAGCAACGCCGTCGACGCGCCTCGCCGTGCAACTCCGGTGAAGTCCCGTTATCGTTGGTCGTGACAGTGCGGTAAATCCTCTCCTCCGCATTGATGTAGTTGATCCTTGCTGCCAAGTTAGGGCGCATGGATCTAGAACTAGCCCTCTCTACTTCTCTGTTCTAGGGCAGTTCATACCGACGCAATCTCTCTTGATTTATTTCCTTGCGGTAGATCTTTAGGCTTCTCTAAGTTGTGACTTGTACTATTTGTAGTTTTCCCTCGTACCAGTTATCTTGGATCTAGGGTTCATGAGTACTCTTTCGAATTATTAGATAGTTGTTACTTTGCCTTATATGGCATGTTGCAACTCAATCGATGATATCTTCCAAAATATATACTATGGATTCCTTTGCTGCTTCCGAAAAACTTTATGTTTTCAGTCAAAAATGCAATTGTGCATGTTTATGATCCTTTCCTTCTTTCCATCGCAAGTATTCTTTTTCTCACGTTAGTCCTGGCACAAAGTTCGGAAGAGCAGTCTGGTTCTGTAGGAGAAATGCCTTAGTTTCCTCCATTATCTGACCATAAGAGGTTGATTGGTGGAGGAAAAGCATCAAAGCCACCCAAGATACCGAAGAAGTCTGAGTCTGAATCCGAAGAAGAGGACGATGATATTCCCTCGGCTCATAGTCAGCCCAGAGATGAAGAGGTCATCGATGCAATGACTCTATTTTCTGATGGAAATCCCAAGAAGGGTGGTCGTGGTAGAGAGAAGAACACCAATGCCGAGATGTCTGATCCCGAAGGTTATAAAACTCCACCTGGAGTTGAAACCACAACCGAGAGAAATAACATGCCGCAAAGGATTTGCCGCCACTGGGTGAAGAAATGGTTTAATTATAAGAATGTATGAAGGAAATATCAAATACTGTTTGCATTCACTCCGCCTTGGAATGACTGCATTGCTGAGAATTGCATCGGCCTGGATGATGAAAAAGTCAAGTCACCTCCAACTAAATATGCACATCCTGACTCCCTCAAGACAATTGTTGATTTTCCCGAAGAAGTGGAAAAGAGAGCCAAGGCCAAATTCAAGCGTGAAGCCAGGGCAGCGAAAAAGAATCAAGTTGAGTAGAGAAATGTCTAGCTGACTCAGCAAGACGTACAAAAGAAGAAGGATCATACCTCTGCCCAAAAGGAAAGCAAGACAAGGAAGTCAGTTTCCCCTTGAGCTCCCAGAAAGAAATCTATCACCAGCAAATCTGAGAAGGCAGCTTCTGCCTCGTCTGATGAGTCCTCCGATGAAGCTGTTCCCGATGAAATCCCGATGTATGATCAGCGCGCTTTTCTTAAGAAGCCATATGAAACTCCCTCACCTATGAAAGTTTCACGCCTGCTGAGAATGTCACCAAGGATTGCACCCACTCCTGTTTCAGACTAACGTTCGGGTTCTGCTGCCCCTTTCGCGAAGAGAAAGCTTCTTCCCGAAGAGAGAGCTTTTGCTTCTGTCAAGAAAGCTAAAACGAATGTTCCTACTTCCACAGAGGAACAGAAATATGACTTCGGTCTTATGATTGATGTCATTGAAAGTGCTTCCTATGATGCAAAATCAATTGAACTGAATAGTCTGGGACTTCCTGATGATGTTACCAAACTAGTAACAAAACATTTTGTTGAGCTGAGGAAAATAACCAAGAAGCTAAATCAGGTTGTCAAGGACAAGAAAGCCCTCAAGCAAATGAGACGAGATGCCAACACTGAATCTGAACAGAAGAGTCTAAACAAGGAAATTGTTGATCTCACAAAAGCTCTTAGCGTGATGAGGAATGATAAAATTGAATGACACTCATGGCTGAAGATGGAAGTATCTTAGTTATCTGATTGAAGGAATGATGAGATTGACCATTAGGCAGATCTTGCTCGACAAAGAATAAAAGTAGAAAAGCGTCAGAATGCAAAGGCAAGAGCCAGCAAATCGAAGGCAATTAAGGATCGCCGTCTTCAAAATGTTGCAACTGATGCTCCTATCAACTCAAGTGCTCCTCTGCAGTAGATACCACCAACCCACTTCCCGAGGATGAGCCCACACAGCAAGCTGAGCCTATGGTGGTTATCATTCCTACCCCAGCTTCCCAAGAGACTGATGTTGTGGATATCTATCTAAACAAGACAGACGATGAAAATGTCTTGCCTGAGAAGCAAGCCCCAAAAGAGAAAACTGATGAAGAGATTGAGGTTGAGAAGGCAGTTTCATCGCCTTCGAAGGATATGCAGGTTGAACCCTCCGGATCCAACGACGAGAATGACAAGATTGAGGGGGAGCTAAATGCTTCCCAAGGAAATACCACCCCGATCACATCATCTGGTGCCCCTACCCAGATGGATATTGATCCTGCTCCTGCTTCTACTACTTTGCAGCCAGGACAGGAAGAAAAGAAATCTAGAAAGCCCATGGCTCACGAAGAAGTTGTTCCAACTGTTGTACCCTAGGAAACTGAAAAAGTAGCTTTTGTGACCCAGGCGTCCGAGGAGGCACTAAAAAATACACTTCCGTGATGATATGTGTTTGTCACAATAGGTCACGTTGTCTGTCATGCATGTACATCCATGACAAATTTATGATAGAATCAAGATAGTCATACCTGTGATGTCGTAGAAGTGTTCCATGAGATTACCAAAATTATCATCACGAAAGTGTCCACTTCCACGACGATAAATCGTGCGTCACAAAAGTGCTTTCGTCAAGGGTGACCGACACGTGGCATCCACCATAACGGAATGCCGTTAAGCTACCGGGTCCGGTTTTCGATCCGATAACCAGTTAACAGCCCGGACCAATGGGGATTTTCCACATGTAAAATCATCATTGGCCGGAGGAAACACGTGTTGCCTCACTGTTGGGACAGATGTCATCCACTCATTGGACAGGAGGCACCTATGATAGGTCGACACGTGGCACGGCCCAACAATGGCCCATTCCGGTGAAAAAGGCCTATCTAGTAAAAAATAGCAGCCGGCCCATATAAGGCCTACTTGTGTTAGGTCCATTTAAGCCCACGGCCCATACGAGATGTGCCAATTCGGCCCATCAACGGCCCGTTAAAGATTTGACACCATTGCAGCCCATCGTCAGTTCGAGCTCGTTAACAGCCTGCTATATATTTGGGCTCAATATCGGCCCGATGAGATTTCGGCCTGTTAACGGCCCATTCAGTGGATGGGCCAATTTTCACAATGTACATCTTTCAGCCTTTTAGCGACCCATTTAAATATTGAGCTAATTTCCGGCCTGGCGTGTCTTTCAGCCTGTTGACAGCCCATAAATCAGTTGGGCCATTTGTAGTCGGACCTGAGTTTCGGCCTTTTAGCGACCCATCTAAGTATTGGGCCAATTTCCCGCCCGGTGAGTCTTTCAGCCTGGTGACGGCCCATATATCTATTGGGCCATTTGTAGTCGGACCTGAGTTTTGGCCTTTTAGCGACCCATTTAATTGTTGGGCCAATTCCCGGCCCCGTGTGCCTTTCAGCCTGTTAACGGACCATAAATGAGTTGGGCCATTTATAGTCGGACCTAAGTTTTCTCCTTTTAACAGCCCATGCCCTTCATGGTCCAATACCAACCCAGTTTCTCTTTCGGCCTGCCAAAGGCCGACAACACAGTTGGGCCATTTACAATACGACCTATCTTTCGGCCTCTTAGCGGCCCATGCTCTTCATGGTCCAGTACAAGCCCGCTGTCTCTTTCGGCCTGCTAAAGGCCCATAGTATAGTTGGGCCATATGTAGCCCGAACTTAGTAACGGCCTGTTAACGGCCCGTGAAATCAATTGGGCCCACCTGTTGCCCACTTTGATGTCAGCCTGTTAACGACCCGGGAGTTAAGAGGGCCGACCATTAACTTTCGGCCTGGTAACGGCCCATTAACTTAATAGGCCCACTAAACTTCATACATGTCTTTAGGCCAAATTAGATAATTTGATCCCATTACGACGAGCAATTATGCATAGGACCAAAACCGATCAAGCAAAGGTACGGCATACAGGGAAAAATGTTGCACATCCAGCATATATTACAGGAAACTACATCCACTGGGCAATCAAAGATTGATGCGAGTGCAAATAAATGAACAAAACCTAACAATCTACAACGTCACAATCTGCAACCTCAGCATGGATGACGCCCATAAGCATGTGGGCAAGTTCTTGCTGCTTTGCTACACTGTGTCTAAAAACATTGATTAGTTGTTGTGTCGCATGACTCTGCACCTCTGATTCCTCCACCATTTCGATCATTCCTTCAGCCATTAATTGGTTCACAAACATACATTTTTTCTGTTGCATTCGAGACAGAGGATATTGTACAGATTCAGATGACGATTTTGGCAGGCTTGTATTATTGATAGTGGAGTGTGTCTCGACCACTGCATCATAACATAAATTAGGAGGGGATCCAAACAGATTAATCATGAGTTATTGGCATATTACCTGGCCTAGATTTATTGGAAAGAAACAATGGGGTTGCCTTGCTATTTTCAGAGTTTGTCTTCTTATCTTCAGCAGCCTGCACCAAATTAAGACACTAGCATTGCTATCATTGGCCAAGTCAGATAATAGGAAAGCAACATTGGCACAACGAACATTTGGGCAACTAGCCAACACCAAACTAACACAATATGGCACAGCTATCATCAGCCAGGTAAGGTAATACAAAAGAAACATTGACACAATGAATGAATGGGCAACCAGAGCAGCACTACAATTCAGTAATATGCATGATATGAGATAGTACACTCATGCAGCTCAATATGCAAAACTACCAGGCAGTTTTCTTTACAAAAATCAACATTGGCACCGTTAACATTTTGCTACAACTAATTTCAGATCAGACAAAGGTTGGATTCACGCCGATTAACAAAATACATGCTGATGTAAAAATATAGTGATATACAATAGGTACTTACATCAGCATTGGAGCACAGAGAATTCCCGCAAGATGTTTTCCTCGAATACAATGCCAATGAAGGAACTCTTCTATCATTTAACCTTATTTTCTAAAAGAGAGATGGTTAAGAAACATGTACAAAATATGATCAGAATGCTATAAAATTTCATGATGCGAGGATACTCACACGCTTCTTAGAACGGAGTTGACATACTTTTGCTGTACTGGAGCGGACTAGTTCTTTGGCCACTGGAATCTGCTTCTTATTAGTGACAGTTGGTTTTCTCTGTGCTGGAGCAGTATCTATGAAAAATGGACTTGGTTTATTATCTCCTGGCGTTTGGATCTTTTGCAAAGACCTGGTTTGTAACCCTTCAGATTCTAACATAGCCGTCTTCCCCTTGCATGCCTTATATAGAAGAATGGTGCTTCGATTATAAAACATGCTACAGCAGATATGGAATAGGTACTGAAGAATAGAAAGGAATAACATATTGACATGTATTCCCTCCATCCAGAAATAAATGGATGGGTCTAGGCGTATTTCAGTTCTAGATACATCCAATTTTATCCATTTCTGCGACATGTAATCCGGGCAGAGGGAGTATGATGTAAGAGCTAGGGATACGGCAGGACAACACAGTAAAAAAACATTGAAAACCCACTACAGAACCAAAGTAATCAAACCCACTAATATGAGATAGTACACTCATGCAGCTCAGGATGCAAAACTACCAGGCAGTTTTCCTTAAAAAATCAACATTGTGGCCTTTAATCATACATTTTGCTACAACTAAATTTAGATTAGATAAAGGTTGGATTCACGCCGATTAACAAAATACATGTTGATGTAAAAATATAGTGCTATACAACAGGTACTTACATCTGCATTGGAGTATAGAGAATTCCTGCAAGAATCTTTCCTCATAGACGATACCAGTGCAGAAATTCTTCTATCTATTAAGCTTATTTTCTAGAAGATAGATGGGTAAGAAACATGTAGAAAATATGATCAACATGCTATAAAATTTCATGATGCAAGGATACGCACACGCTTCATAGAATGGAGTTGACATATTTTTGCTGAACTGGAGCGGACTAGTTCTTTGGCCACTGGAATCTTCTTATTATCAGTAGGAGTTGGGTTTCTCTATGCTTGAGAAGTATCTATAAAATATGGAGTTGGTTTATTATGTCCTGACATTTGGATCTTTTGCAAAGACCTGGTTTGTAACCCTTCAAATTCTAACATAGTCGTCTTCCCCTTGCATGCCTTGTCTAGAAGAATGGTGCTTCAATTATAAAACATGCTACAATAGAGAGATGGAATAGGTACAGAAGAATAGAAAGGCATGACATATTGACATGTATTCCCTCCATCCGGAAAGAATGGATGGGTCTAGGCGTACTTCAGTTCTAGATACATCATTTTTATCCATTTCAGCAACATGTAATCCGGACGAAGGGAGTATGGTGTAAGAGCTAGGGATACGACAGGACAACATAGTAAAAAAACACTAGTTGAATGTAAAACTGTATGCTAGCGGAATACTTACAAAAAAAACTAAGGCAGCATACATGTGTATGATTGGGAAACTAAGATGGCATTACAATAGAGCACTAGAATAGCACTTCAATGCAAAAAAACATGGTATGGTAGACATATGAAGTACGTACTGATGAATCACAATGCATAAGATATTCAGAAGCATGATGTCCAAATTAAGCAGATGGCATTGTGATAGAGTAGAATGATAGTACTTGAATTTGAAAACATGTTATCATGAATGGAATAGGTACTTAAAAACAGGAAGGCATGACATATTTACATGGATGATCAGCATGCTAAGAACATGGCATTGTAACAGAGTAGATACACTCCAGGACATTATATGCATGTTGTACCCATATCATGGGCCAAGTTAGAGCAAGGACCTTGTGGGGTGAAGAGGATTCAACATCTTTCTGCAAGTCTTTTGAAGAACTGCCTTTACATGTTCCATCATATTGGGTATCATTGACATCAAGTTTATTGGCCTTTACATTGCTCCGTGAGGTTCTTGTGGATATATCAGTGTGTGCAATTATATCTGACATGCATGGAAGACAACAAGTAGTTAGATTTACGTAATGAGTGCATGTAGGAGACGACATAAATAGTAGGACTAGGGTTAACAAGCAGCAACAGGTCTCAAAAAACTAAAGGGAGAACACAGATGAAAGCTACAGAATATGTATCGTTTGTACTCGAGATTAACTAGATGGCACACAAAAGTATTAAAGAACAACATAGGTAATACTAGAAGTGGTATAATACTATAATCACCAGCCTGTGGGATAGCATTGGCTGATGGATGATAACTATGGAACATCGTTACCTAAAGAACAAGTATCTTAGCGGAACTATGGAATAGCGTTAACTCCTGAACAAGACCCGTAAGAGATCAACATGAATATACAGTGAAATGTGATAATCTATTTTCCATGCTTAGATGAATAACAAAGCCATAAATGTTGCACACAAGTAAGATGACGGTACCACCTATCTGGCCGCCATCCATAGGAGTGAGCATCATGTGCTGACTAGTCGATGGCCCTGCAGTTGTTGTGGTTGTCCATGTCGGGCACACGCATTCGATGCAGGGAACTGTTGAGTGGGGACTATAGCTCCCTTTTGGTGTATGCTTCCCTTGTTGGAGCAGCTGCGGTGAGTCGGAAGACGGTGTGGCTGAAGATGCAGATAACGCATAATGTTAAGAACGACACATCTCTTTGATCTGAAGAAATACACTAAGAGATCAACAGCAAGGTACGAGAGTGGTCACACGTTTGTTGACTGAGACTAAATTGGGGTCACACGATTTTATTTTATTTTGGTACTGTCTAATCTACACCGGATGGCTTGATGGCCGTCTTGTGCCTCCCGGCTGACACTGTTAGGAATCTTCCCCGAAGAGCCAGCGACCAACGGCAGAGCAGCTTGCCTCTATCGTCCGTGGCCTCGGCCAAAACCCCGCTCCCCGCCCCACCGCATTGTCGTGGTTGCGCCGCCCCCGGGCCAATCCACAAAGACTCCCCGTCATCCAGATCCAGCGGCAGCGGTACCTTGAACCCACGCAACTCTAAGATAGCCATCTAAGCGCTGCTACCGCAGCGAACTTGCGGCCCCGCACCCTTACGTTAGACACCAGCCAACCGACAGCCTAGGAGCTCTGCCGCCTCGAGGGGTGATGCTTCCCATTGGGAATCGATTGGCCCAAAATAAAAATTCAAACAACTGACACCTAAATAAAGTGATTTGAAATGAGGGTGCGACCTATCTGGCAGCATGGTGAAGTAGGCAGGTCCAGTTGCCGAGTCGATGAGGCCGATGCGGTTGCGGTGGCCACTGGCGGTAGGGAAACAGTGATGTCGCGACGGTCGACGGCTACGGGGAAGCAGCGCTGGGACACTAGACGGATCCGAAGTTGGAGCCACTCCGGCGCCGTGAACAACGGCGGGGGTGAATCGGCTCCGGTACGGTTCCCGCGGCCATCGTCGAGGTAGCTCCAGCAACACGGAGTAAGAGGCACACGGCCCAGTGTACGATGGCAAATGGACAGCGTCTCCGGCATTAGGGAGGAGGGCAGCTGTGAAATTGGTGCGGTGGGGGTGCCAGGAAGGAGTGGCTGAGGTTTCGCGGCTCAGGAGAAGGGAGCTTCCGGGGAGAAGGTGATTTG
>NC_041384.1:579462420-579468631 GCF_002162155.2 Triticum dicoccoides | reverse complement strand
AGGTGATTTGGCGCCCACGAGGTATGAATGGGGGGGGGGACTGGGAGGGGAGTGGAACCATGTTTTCCGGACGCATTTGTCTGAAATGTGAGGGGGAGTTACAGTTCTACCCCTGCCTTTAGGCTTCTCGTCTTGGGTCTATGTACTGAGGGTCGGGGATAGTAGAGTAACTTTGCTTCTCCCCAAATAGTGGGAGGGAGCGATTTCGGGCGAGGAGGGCATGTTTTGAAATATAGTGGGCACGAGCGATTTCGGGCGAGGAGAGCTTGTTCTGAAACAGTGGGCACGAGCTATTTCGGGTGAGGAGAGGGTGTTTTGCCGACCATGGTTTATGAATTATTCGGCACATGTCATTTCGGCCGAGGAGAAGGCACGCTTGGATGAAGTTACGAACCTACCCTCGATGCACAACGGGCCAATTAATGCGTCTCCCACAGGACGGTAATTTCGCGTCTCCCATTTATTTGCTCAGGCGAATTCCACCGAGCAGAGGATGTTTAACGGTTCATTCAAAATTTGGGAGAACGAGCATCCATGTCTACCTTACCAAGTCTATTCGAATCAAATTTAGAAATATTAGCTTGCCACTTCTTTTTATATGGATAGATGATGCTCGGGAGTAATGTGTTTTTACATGCTCGTTGCTAGCGATTTACTATATGGCAAATTGTTGACCCACTCAAAAACGGGAATCAAACCCAAAATGAAATATCTCGATTCAATGAAATAGCTCGTTCACCAAGTCAAAATAGTGAACTAAATCCAAAATTGAACACCTCAATCGAATAGCATGTTGTACAGTATTATAGTACTCCATGAACATGTTGAAAGTCAAATTAATGAACTTGTTTGATCTACGCATATATCCGTTCATGTGTGGATTGCACACAACATGTTCTCCAATTTAAATATTTGAATGCAAGTTTATATCAAAACATGGTTTATATCAGTCTTTGATGCATAAAATGCGATCTCCCCCTCTCTCGGACTCTTGCTCTCTCTCTCTCTCTCTCTCTCGCCGACAATATTCAATTCTGTCGCAGGCATCCAACACACAAACCTTGTTGGTCCTCTCTCTTTCTCTCCATCTCTCTCTCTCTCTCTCTCTCTCTCTCTTTGTGTGTGTGCGTGGGGGGGCGTCTTTCTAGTTCGCATGCATATATACTCCATCTATAGGTCTCGCTCGCACACTATGTATGATTCTCTAGTCCAAGCTAGATATCTTGGGTGCAATCATCGTACACACACAAATTCCTTGGCTCGTTGCCCGTAACTCTCTCACGCACCACTGTGTCATATCGGAGCTCTTCCCCCCCTCTCTCAAACTCTCCATCTACCTGGGTCACACATACACATGCATATCTCACTCGCACTCGATAGGCCCATCTAAAACACTATCTCTCTCCCTTGTTCTCTCTCCATCTCACACGCACACACACAATCTCATGCCTAGCTAGCCAAGTATGATGGTCTCTCACTCAATTTTAGGCACATGCAGTCCCCCTTATATGTATATGACTAGTTAATCTTAGTCTCCATCACAAACATGTGCATGGTCTATCTCGATTTCTCTCGGGGCATCTTTCTATCGCGCACGCACCTCCCTCGATCTCCCACCCATATAGTCCCCTCACGATCTCGAGGGGGTCTCTCTATCACAAACACACCCTCTCGCCCTCCCCATGTGTCCATGTTCTCCATGTGTCCCTCTCGACCTTTGTTCCTTGTTGTCCAGACCTCTATTGGACATGTGCTATAGGGGCGTCTCTCTCCGTTGCAAACAATCAGACACTAGCTATCTTTGTGTATCTCCTCACCTCGCTTTTCTATCTCGGAGATGCATGGGTGATATGTTCGCCTGAGAAACAAAAAAACACACTATCTAATTTATCGTTTGTCATCACTTTCTCTTTCACACACATACTCTTTTTTCACACTTACTCATTCTCCTTCACACGCACTTGATCCCTCTCGACTTAGGCACTCTCCTCGGTCCATAGCATATTGATTTATTGAAAAGTCAAACATCAGAAAGTTTGACCATGTACATGTAGAAAAACAATTACATCTGGAATGACAAACATATACCATTAGATTCACCATGAGATGTTGTTTCGTATGATGTATCTTTGGTATTGAAGATGTAAATAACATTTGTGTAAACCTGATCAAAGTTTCCAAAGTTTGACTTCTAAAAAAATTACATGCACTGCATTATCGAGCAGATGGAATATCTCTTTCCCCCTCTCAGCTATGTGACGCACCACTCAGCCTTATCGGGGCTCCTCAATCTCTCTCAAAATTTATATCTCCTTGGTTCACACATACACATGTCTCGCTCGCGCTATACATATAGACCCATCCAACACTCTCCGCCCTTGTTCTCTCTTTATGTGACATGCACCCCCCTAATAAGTACCATAATCCCTCACTCCATCATAGGCGCAAGCACTCCCCCCCTATGTATGATTATCTCTCACTAGCCATCAGGAACACACGTATTGTCTCCTTCCATCCATACGCCTATCTCGATATCTCTCGTGATATCTTCTATCGCGCACACAGCTTGTCACTCGATCTCCCACCAATGTAGTCCCATCACGATCTCCAGGGGATCTCTCTATGACAAACATACACTCTCTCCTCCCTATGTCTGCATTTTCTCCGTACGCCTCTCTCGATATCTCTCCCTTGTTTGTCAGACCCCTCTTGGCCACGTGCTAGGGGTCTTGCTCTCTCGGTTGCAAACAACCACACACTATCTCCTCACCTTGCTTCTGTTGTCGAAGATGCATGTGTGATATGTTTGCATAAGACACACGCTTTTTCACACATGCACACACACACTCTTTTCACTCACTCTTTCTGTTTCACTCTATCTCTCTCTCTAGTTAGGGACTCTCTCACGTCCATAAGCATATGGATGTTTTGAAAAGTCAAACCTCAGAAAAGTTTGACCAGGTATATGTGGAGAACAACATTTATCACTACTAGGAAAAGGGCTATAGATAGGATTGATACTAATGGCGCACCATGGAAGCAGTGCGCCACTACTATATACTAATGGCGCACCGGTTGGTGATGCGCCATTAGTGTGGAAGACACTAATGGCGCACCAGAAACAGGGTGCGCCACTAGTATTAAATTATTATTATTTTCCATTTTTCCATACATACTAATGGCGCATCAGGTCGAAGTGCGCCATTAGTAGTTCTAAGTTGTAATGGCACACCAATCAGACAGTGCGCCATTACTGTAAAAAAATTATTCTTTTTTTTGCAAAACTACTAATGGTGCATCCCTTCACAGTGCGCCATTACTAGTTTAAACTAGTAACGGTGCACTATTACCCGGTGCGCCATTAGTATATATATTTATTTTTTTTACCTTTTTGCAAAACTACTAATGGCGCACCACCTTCAGGTGTGCCATTAGTAACCAGGGTTACTAATGGTGCATTTGCTGGTGGTGCGCCATTAGTAACCTAGGACCCCAACAAGATATTTTGGACAGCCCCACACCAACCCACTCACTTTCCCCACTTCATTCCCTCCACCTCCTTCTCCAAGCTTTCGGCCATCTCCTCCTCTTCACCTCATTTCCACCATAGATTCATCAAAATTAAGTGGTGAAATTACCTTTTTTGATAGGTAAGTAAGGGGAAAGCTATCTTCATGATGTAGATCTACTTTTTTTCTCCCTAGCTCACTCCAACAACGTGCACATGCACTTTTTGTGGCCTAGCTAGATCTATGTATGTTTGTGGTGTTGCATGTGTTTGTGGTGTTGCATATATATATATATATGTTTGCTCATGGCTCTGGAGATGAAGGTAAAACACAAAATGACCGACGCATGCTTCGATGAGAACATGTCATTCTGGCACGAACGTCTTCCCAATGGGAACAAGTGCCCGACCAGTTTCGAGGAGGCGAAGAAAATCGTGTGTCCTCTGGATTTACCGCATGTGAAATACCATGTGTGCATGAACAATTGTATAATTTATCGGGACGAGCACGCGGAGTCTACCATATGTCCGGTGTGCGGCGTCACTCGATACAAGAAGAGGAAGAAAGCTCCTCGAAAATCGGTGTGGTACTTTCTGATCACTCCTCGTCTGCAGCGGTATTTCATGGACCCTAAGGTAGCAAAGCTCCTGCGTTGGCACGCGGATAGGGAGGAGAAGAAGCGGGAAGATGACGGAAATGATCCGGAGATAAATAAAAAAGACAAGATGCTGAGTCACCCTAAGGACGCGAGCCAGTGGCAAGCGTTGAACTTCGAATACCCAGAATTTGGGAAGGATCCAAGGAACATCGTGCTGGGCACGAGCACCGATGGAGTCAATCTGTTTGGCAGCCAGAGAAGCACACATAGCACCTGGCCTGTGTTTGTGTGGATGTACAACCTTCCCCCCTAGTTGTGCATGAAGAGGAAGTACATTCACATGAGTATGCTAATTGAAGGGCCGAAACAACCAGGGAACGACATCAATCTGTATCTGGGGCTGCGGAAGGAGGAGCTAGACACGCTGTGGAAAACGCCAGCCAATACGTGGGACGCCGCAGAGAAAGAATATTTCCCTATGAGAGCCGCAGTGCTCACGACGGTGCACGACTATCTCGGTTACGGATATCTCGCGGGGCAGGTAGTCCACGGATTTTCTGGATGCGTAAGGTGCATGGATGACATAACATATTGCCAGCTAGATAGAGATCCCGGGTCTTTGAAAACCGTGTTCATGGGACATCGAAGGTGGCTTCGCGACGATGACCCGTGGAGGAAACACAAGGATCTGTTCGATGGTGAAACCGAACCCCGAAAACGCCCGCATTCTTCGATGTTATGGTGCATCTGCTGGTCCATATCGTGGAGGATATCATCCAACTAGGGCCGACGTCCTGCACAGCATGATGTCGTTCGAAAGGATGAATGGTGTCATCAAAGGATACGTTCGCAACATGTCACGTCCAGAGGGAAGTATAGCCAGGGGCTTTCTGACCGAAGAGTGCACCTCCTACTGCACGAATTATCTAGGCATCGAGAACCCCGTTGGTCTGCCCATCAACAGGCACCTCCGCAGGCTCGCTGGATGGCGTCACCATGAGGGTCGCCGCGAAATGCATGTCGACTTCGAGGGTCGACTCACCGACTTTGAAAGAGCAAACCTAGTCGCGCTACAACACATAGACGTGGTTGATCCTTGGGTGGTAGAGCACAAAACCTTTATTGAGAAGACGTACAATGACCGAGGCCAACAGAGGACGGACGGAGATATACTCAAAGAGCACAACTCATGTTTCACGCGTTGGTTCAAGCAGAAGCTTCTGTCATACCCTTTACATGAAGATTCTTCCGCGGAAGAACAACTCATATTCACCTTGTCACAGGGCGCCGAGCACAACCTGATGACCTATGAGGCGTACGATATCAACGGCTACACATTCTACAGCGAGGACAAGCACATGAAGAGCGATGGTTATCAGAACTCCAGGGTAACGATGGAATCCTACACCGGTAACGACAAGGACAGATACTACGGAAGGATCGAGGAGATCTGGGAGCTGAGCTACCCTAGAGAGAAGGTCCCGATGTTCCGTGTCAGATGGGCCAAGAGCTTCCTAAAAGAAGACCGGTATTTCACCACCATGGTTATAACCGAAGCCAAATCCAAGACCACGGGCGCAAACGTCACCGCGAAAAATGAGCCATGGGTACTGGCTTCCCAAGTGGACCAATGCTTCTTCATTACCGACCTGTCAAAGCCCAGTCGTGTTGTTGTGAGGAGAGACAAAAGGAAGATCATCGCAATGGATGGAGTAGCCAATGAGCAAGACTTCGACAATACGGCGACCCGAAGATCGAACATGACGACGACGATGAAGTAGCAGCACACACCACAAGAAGAAGCAGGACCACCCTACCTAAAGGACGTCCGTTCCACAGAAGAACTCCATTTGCAAAAAAGAAGGGCAAGACGATTGTAAACAGATAGCTAGCTAAGATCGATTGTATTTAAATCCTAGTCTTCATTTCTCGATTGTATTTCATGGGCACATTTTGATATCATGAATATTTTTAAATTTCATGGACACTCGATCTCGATCCCCCTCCATCTCATTCGCTATCCCACTTCTCCAGATCCGGTCCCCCTCGCCGCCGAGCACCCCCCGCACCATCTCCCCCGCTCCACCGGCTGCCGCTGCCGACC
>NC_041384.1:579415101-579462199 GCF_002162155.2 Triticum dicoccoides | reverse complement strand
CCCGCACCCTCCCCCACTCCACCGTCGCCGACGACCCACCGCACCCTCTCCCCAGCACCCTCCCCGGCCCGCTCCATCGTCACAAATGAATGCAACTAAAATTGCAAAAAAAAATTGATTATATTTTCAAATAAAAATTTTGATGATATTTTCAAATAATAAATTTGATGATATTTTTTCATATTCATAAATATTTTCAAATAACAAATTTGATGATATTTTTAAAAAAATTATTACTATTTTTATAAAAAAATATTACTGTCATGATTTAAACAAGTTTGAACATATTTAAACACAAATAAATATCAAACAACATTTTAAACGCATAAAAACAAAAATTGGGGAGCCTGGGAATCGAACCCAGGACCTCCTAGTGTGTGTGCTGCGTGCTGACTAGTCGGGCTAGTGGGCGTGTTCTGATGGAGATAGGGTTAGGTGGAATATAACCTGACCAGTCGGGCTAGTAATTGAAACAAAATTCTAATGGCGCACCAGGGGGAGGTGCGCCATTAGAATCGTCGTACTTATGGCGCACTAGGGGGAGGTGCCCCATTGCTAACCCTCCCCCAGTCCACCTATTCCCCTCGCACTGTGGCCTCCCTCCCTCCCTCGCCAGATCCCGCACTCGACCCCAACCCTACGCCACCGCCCCCTTGCTCCGCCCCCTCCGTCCGTCTCGCCTGCACGCCGTTGGCGACGCCGCCGCCACTATGGTCTTGCGCTGCCCCTGCCGCCGCTGCCGGCCCTCCGCCGCGGCGCGCCCAGCCGGCCGAACCCTCCGCGGCCCCCGCCTCCCCTAGCGCGGCCACCGCGCGTCACCGCAGCCACCGACCACCCCGTGCTCCGTCGTCGTGCCTAGGACCTGCGCCATGCTCTGCTACGCCGTCTTGGAGGATTCGTTCGAGCTCCACCTCAACTCCGGTCTCCGCTCCACCTCAACTCCGGCCCTACCCCAGCGCGGCCCGGATCGCCGACTCCTCCTTCTTCCCCCAGTACACCGCCTCCCTCAAGTGTACGTGCATCCTTCCCCCAGTACTCCTCTTCTGCGATTGGAAATGCTTTGCGTTATGTGCCTGCTAGGGATCCTGCAGTAGAATCATGCTTGATTTTCAGTATGGCCTTTAGTTTTGTAGGATTCATTTTACCGTGGCTTAACTGCTGAAGAATCTGCAAGTACTCACAACTACAACTTCGATCTTCAAGCACTGTTGGTACGACTTGAACTGGACTTCTTGTGCCAAAATCTTTGAACTGCGTATTTTTATATTAAAAAATGTTTGGTTCTGTTCTAGAGGAAAATGATCTAGTGGTAGTAGTAGTAGTTCTGAGAATTTGGTTGTTTGTCTATTAAAAAAAGTTCAACTAAAAAGAAGTGCAAGCCACTTTGGTGCTGAAATGTGACATTGCCATGGCTGATTGTTCTGAATGGTTCACCCACAACCAATGGGCATGTTTAAATGCAATGCAAGTGCAAATTTGAAACTTTAAAGGAACTGCACTTTTTTGCAAGAGAGAGATAGCACAAGAGTGAGATAGCACCTTTTTTACATGTCTCATTGTAGTTGCTTGAAATTTTAATACAATTAGCCTGAAATAACAGGTAAGTTGCCCCCTATGGGTTTACTCTTTTCGCAAACAGCACGATCCACGGCTCATACATGCATGAACTATTTTTTATGGCTATATACTTGAATTCTTGAAGTACATATGGCGTAGTTTCTTTTTCAAGTTCTTACAGGAAATTGTGTCTTTTTCCCAACTGCTTATCTATGTGTGAAAGGAGCTAAACTAAGTTTTTACAAGTATCCCCAGTCATTTAGGGTCTGTTTGAGTAGTGTCCACACTGAATCGTGTCTGGCTTGGAGCCTCCCTAAACTGTGACTAGACAGTGTTTGGTTGCTGTCCTGGCACTGTTTCCATGCCTCGTTAAGCGGAGAGGGGTGTGCAAGTTTTGTCACCTGTTTTTTGTTACATATACTTCGGGTGCTATTGGGGGCTTCCTGCTCAATGATTTTGCAGGTACCCCGAGAGGCCCTTGAGTTTGCCGGAATGTCGATTAACTTCCGTTCCGGAAAATTCGGGTACTCCACATGTCCTATTTTCAGCAAAGGTCATGCTGAAATTTTCCATGAATTTTAGCATGACTTTGCTAAAAATAGGGCATATGGGGTACTTGCGACTAATGCATGGGCCGGGGTATCTTAGTACTTAATCTGTAGATTTCCAAAATTGTTCCTTGGCAATTATTGGAAACTAGCTGTATTTCCTCTATCTGAGATATTCTGTGTACATGCAATATATATCCAATCAGTGGGACAAAAAGCCACGAGAAAGTAGAGCTGGACATGTAAGATGCAATCTACTAATGCTTCATTATCACCCTGTTATGCTCAGCCCAACACTCCCAGTCAAGATTGGTGCTAGATAGATATCATTGCCATCTTTTGTTACAAGCTAAATTATGTTCCTAGACTCCAAAACCCTTAGTTAGACCATCTGCTACTTGATTAAGTACTATATACCCCGGCCCTAAATGATGAAAGCTTAGGCTTTTAGGGTGCCTTAGCGTCGACAAACCCTAAATGATTAAACCTTGGCTTTTAGGGTGCCTCGGTGTCGATAAAAACCTAAATGATGAAAGCTTAGGCTTTTAGGGTGCCTCGGTGTCGGCCTAGGTGGCAATAGAGCCAAGTGATTAGTGCCAAGTGATTAGGCCCAACCTAGGGTGCCTCGGCATCGATAAACCCTAAATGATGAAAACTTAACTTGGCTGCCCCGGATGCCTCGGTGTCGATGAGAACCTAAATGATGTACGCTTAGGCTTTTAGGGTGCCTCGGCGTCGACAAACCCTAAATGATGAAAGCTTAGGCTTTTAGGGTGCCTCGGTGTCGACAAACCCTAAATGATGAGACCATGATCTTGTTCCTTGACAATAACCAACTTTTTGAACAAACCTTTTTCCTATTTAGAGAGAAACATGGCCCACAACGATGAGGCCGGTGGTTCGGGCAGCAAGCAATTCTGGGAGCTGTCCGAGGATATGTCGTCATCATCATCGGATGACGAAAGTCTCCCGGCAGAGTGCGACTGGTGCCACGACGATCGAGGTCTGTGCGACATGCCTCACCTGGACGATGATCGGCGCTTCAGCATTAAGCTCGAGGAGACCTTCGAAGTTGAAACGGTACACAACGACGACAAGTGTTATTTTCATAATTAAGCATGACTTCAACTATTTCAACGTGTAATTTTCATCTTTTACAATTCGAGTATAGCTTATCCCATGCCATGCAAGACACTATGTCTTGGAGAGGATGGATTTTGAAGACCATGAAATTTCTGAAACAAAGAAAATTCACCTAAGGACTCATCACGATGTGGACTTTGAAGTAAATCTATATAATTCTGAGAGCATAACCCATTTTGGTTGCAAAAATTGAGAAGCATTTTGCAAGATGTATGGTTTTGATGATGGTATGCTTATCACCATGGATCTTGGTAATCCTGACATCAGCCAAGACAATATGGACATTTGGGTCCTTGTTGATACGCCTCCAGTTCTACCGCTATGTGAGTTTCTCAAACATAGTTATTAGCTAATTTATATTGTTTATTTCAAAATAGTTGACAACTTATTTCCATTGACAGCTTATTTTTATTGTTCAAAGAATGTGCGGGAGATGGTAGACAAAACCCACTACACCGATGGCTCCGAATTAACAACTTACAAGGAGAAAATCATTTGGTCGGATTTTGTACTGACATTGAGAATTACAATATCTACAATCAAACTCCTCAACATTATGGTAAATACGTGCCACAAGTGCATGTGTTCAACTACGGTAACTACCATGGAGATACCCTGGTAAGCTTTTTACTATTACGACATCTGTGCATCTTTTGCATACTTCTAAAACTAGTACATCATTGCTAACTATGAAGTTATTACTATGTTTTTCAACAGATAATCCCAGAGAATTGTGTGCCTCATATGATGTATCTGAAAGGTAGTGTTAATGTTTTGAACATACAGCCAGGTCGTCCTACGAATCTCAACTATCCATACGAGATTTCTAAAAGAAGTGGAGACATGAAAATCAAAGGATGGAAAAAATGTATGGACAGTCATAAGGAGCTTCTTGGAAGCAAAAGGAAGCGAAGCACAAGAATTGGAGACAGGATGTTCTCCATTCTCCATAATGGAGAGTTAGGGTCTATATTGTTTTATGCTATTTTAGCTTAAATAGGGTATTTAGGTCCTGCCTTATACTGATGATCATGTGCTAAGAACAATTAAGTAGGGTTGGTTCGAAGACTATCAAGATGATGATCGTATGACTTGTTATGAATAACGAGTAGAACTTGTATGATGATGATTAGTAGGACTGGTTAGGATTAGTATTACTTCTGACAAACTCGATACTCGCAGTCTTGAGACTTGTAATGTTTTATCTTTGTTCGGTCTTTTGAATTCGTAGACTAATATGATGAATTGTATTCGGAGACTAATCTTCTATTGTATTCCATGAATCTGATGTTGCTGTGTGCTGCTGTCTATATTCTGTCCAGTAATATATTTTGTAACCTGTGCAAAAATCAGAAAAGCAAAAAAAACCTAATAGTCATACTAATGGTGCATCACTACAGAGTGCGCCATTAGTATGCCAAGTATACTAATGGCGCATCCATCCGCAGTGCGCCATTAGTGTGCCAAAGCACATGGTTAAATATGGCCCCTAGGAGGCACACTAATGGCGCATGGTGTTATATACTAATGGTGCACTGGGTGGTGCGCCATTAGTATACCAGATACTAATGGCGCACCAGTTGTGCGCCATTAGTAAAAGTTACTAGTGGCGTGCTACTAATGGCGCACCAGTGATGCGCCATTAGTAGGCAAAACTGGTCCGCCATTATTAGGCCTTTTCCTAGTAGTGTATATCTGGAAAGATCATTAGATTCATCACAACATGTACTTACTTCATACTAACATTTATCTTTGGTATCGTAGATATATGTAATTTCTTTATAAACTTGGTCAAAGTTTCAAAAGTTTGACTTTAAAAAAAATGTTGGAACTACATTATCGAACGGAGGGAGTAGCTCTCTCTCTCTCTCTCTCTCTCTGCTATCTCTCACGGGCCTCCCCTCTCACACGAACACTCTATATCGACGGATTATACGCTCACTGTGTCAGCGTATAGCTCCGTATATTGTTTAGTTGACCGGTCAACTAGTCCACATGCTGCTTTGTCAGCTTGTGTTCTCTATCTTCGTGTGCTGTCCCATGTGGCAGTGGGTGAAAATAAGTAAACTAGAGGCCCATATGACACGCGGTGAAGTAAACAAAGTTGAAACCACTCGGGGTAGCACCCCGCACGCTAGTAAATTGAGGGCGCATTCAGGACACACTTCTTTCGCGTGGAGGACGCACTCGCGCACAATTCACCACTGCGCAGTGGCATGCACAGAAGGACGCACTGACGCACACCCCGCACACAACACACACCAGCACACATGTACACCGGCGTCGCCGCCGGTTGAGATGGACGGCGAGGCAGCCAACAAGCGGAGGCGGCTCGAGCCAAAACCGCATCCGGCAAGCCCGGACTTCATCAGCAGCCTCCTAGACGACATGCTGCTCGTCATCATCGGCCTCCTCCCCACCAAATCTGATGTGTGGACCGCCCTGCTCTCCCGGTGGTGGCGCCCCCTCTGTCGCCGCGTCCCCCCTCAACCTCACCGTCAACAGCTGCCTCTGCGACGGGGATTGCAAACGCATGGCCGCAGTCTCCAAGATCCTTTCATTGCACCCTGGGCCAGCCAGACGCCTTGACATCCGCATGTTCAGTACCAAATGCAAGGTCCAACCCAAGTTTGACGAGTGGTTATTATCCCCCACCCTAGATCAGCTCGAGGAGCTCAGCTTTGAAGCTGGACGATGTCGCTCTCTGCCGCCGTCCGCGCTCCGCCTCGCGCCAACACTGCGCCGCGCCAGCTTCAGCTCCTACTATCTTCCCCAGATTAATGCTGCGCCCTCCCTTCTTCTCCCTCAACTCAAACAGCTCGACCTCTTCGACATTGTCATCTCAAAGAAGGCTATGGAGCACCTGCTCTAAACCTATACTGCGCTCGAGTACCTTCGTCTTGAGCAGATCCACGGGTTCATTAGCCTCCACATCGCCTTGACGAATCTCCGATGGATTTATGTGTCTTGCTGGCCCCGCAACAAGACATCAATTCGGAAGAGATCACTCCAGCTGTTCCACGTTATGGTCATTGAGAATGCTCCTTTCCATGAGAGATTGCTTGTATCGGATCTAGAAGGTCCAACAAAAATCAGGGTCATTGATGCGCCAAAATTGACAGTGTTGGTGCACTCGTCTGCCAAATTCTCTTAACTCTTTATTGGATCCGTAATCGTTCAGGTACACACTCATCTTATTCTCTGTCTTCTTGAAATTAACATTTTTAAATTTCTTCTTGATGTATTTACGACTGTCTTCCAGAAAATGATTCCCACAAGCTTGACCCAGTCTATGCGCACAGTGAAGATCTTGGCAATAAAATCTATCGGCCCCAATCTGGATCAAGTTGTTGGATTCCTTACATGCTTTCCGTGCACGGAGAAGCTACTCATCGAGGTGAAACTTCTTTCCTATTAGTAAACGGTAATCACAACATAGCTCAATTTTTTCGTAATTTTCCCAAATTACGATTTTCCACAAGTGTAGTGTTCAAAACTGCATCTACACACTGCACCGGAAGAAATGTTTTTAGTATTTTTTCTCACGTGATCACCTGCATCATTTTTTTGTTGTACTACTATAGTAGCCTAGGCTAGTCATAGTGGAAAGTAACTTAGACTAGTCCAGTAACTCTACGGTTACCCTAAGAGCAAATACTACCTCCGTCTTGGTTTACTCTTCCTATTTTGTAGTATCAAAATTTGACCATCGATTTAACTGACAAAATGTTAATGCATGTCACTAAGAACTATATCGTTGGATTCGTATTTGATCATAATTTCAAATGGTGTAATTTTTAGTGACATGCATTGGCATTTTCTTACATAAATATATGGTCAAAATTTTATAATAAATAAGAGGTAGTACAAAAGTGGGCTATAACGGCCCTCCACTATGTAGGCCAAAACATGTGCCAAATTCACTTGTGATGCATTTGGCATGGATGCCCCTCCATTGCTCACCTGGTGCCCCAATCTGGATCACCTACTTTGCTCTGGTGCCAAATTAACTCACGCAATGAAAAAACACTTGCGTGGGAGAGAGAGAGGACTGAGGCAATAAAAAAACACTTGTTTGGGAGAGTGAGAGGCTGGTGTAGTTGGTTTGATTGATGTGTTTATACATGTGGGTCTGTGTGCACAGCAGTGCCAACTCTCTCACATCACGAGAGCAGTGCCAAAATCTTTTGATTTGACATCGATGCGTATTATGGCATCGGTCACATAGTGGAAGGCAACAAATGCCCAAGCTCTTCACGTACTCCTAGGTAAATGAGAGGAAAGAGAAAGAGAGAGAGTGAAAAAATATCACTAGCCAGCCAACCCTATCGTATGAGCGAATGATTTTGGTACCTCTTGATGACACGACAATCTTATACAGCCAGCTGCTCTAATATGTTCTCTTCTTTTGCAGAGAAAAAAAGACCCGATAGTGAAAAATGTGTTGCACTATAACAATCTCATCGAATGCCTTGATCTCCATCTTATAGAAATTGATTTGATCGACTACCGAGGCAGCACATCTGAGATTAAATTGGCTAGGTTGTTTGTTCTGGAGGCAAGTGTGCTCAAGGTAATGAGGTTTGGCGTTCTCTGGCGCAACAATGAATGGCGTGCTGATCACCGCAAGTGTCTAAGCCTAAATGACAAAGTCTCCGCAGAAGCTGAATTTGTTTTTGAAACATCAAGTGGCCAGAGACTCGAAAACTAATTTTCCCATTAGTGACTTGTCAGGGCGGTGGATTTTAGTTTGTACGTAAACTTCCTAGTAATTCCCTCTTCGTAGGTGAAGCATTGCTCCTAACATTTGTAATATTAGTTTCAAACTTGTACTATTGCCGTGTCCTATTCCTACGTTTTCAAAATCCTGCGAATCAAACAGGTCCTGAGCTGGTGATGATGTTGTGCCTGCCATCTTTCACCAATAGCCGTCGGATCTAGATCTGACGCGTACAAACCAAACTTCTCCAGTTTTGCAAAAAAGATGCCCACACTTGTTCCCTATTTACAAACAACTCCTTATCTCTCACAATCAGCCTTATCTCCTCCCCACCACATCTAGAAGGTCATGGAAAAATCTGGCGCGATGGCCGCTGCCGGCGCCGTCCACCCCCCAATCTTGGTGTTCCGTGCAATGCATGGGCATCTACGCATGGGAAATTATGTAGAACACGACTAGTTGTAAGCAGGCTAGGTCTACAGCCATGATGATAGTAACTGCAGACAGTGAGGCTGACTATGGTATGCCGAACTGTGAGGAGTAGCACGTAATAATTTGACCAACGGGTAGTACAGTGCTACTACATTAGTCGTACTACTACTACTAGTAGTAGCACCACCATTTGGATTTAGTAGTACTACCACGTCCATCTGGATTTAGTATTTGACTAGCAATATCTAGTAATGCATGTCACAAATAATGTACTACTCCCTCTGTAAATAAATACATGGTGTATTGTTTTATTCCTATCGGTGAGGTAACTTAATGTCTTTTTGATACTTAATAGGATTACATGAAATGAACTAACTACTGCATGTGATGTTTGGTAGTCTCAAGTCATTGAAAGCATGCACGAGCATGGAGGGGGACACAACTTCATTGACTTACTACACCTGCCTTTGGGTGTATGACACGTGTGCCCAATGGGTGGCTAGCCAACCTGTCATACAACCAAAGACAGGTGCGGTAGAGGGGCGAGGAGTAGATGGCCAACACGCACGTGAATTCAACGCAGTCTGCACTTCTCATATAAAGGCTCCCGCCAGTCCAATGTACGAAATCCTACGCACCTACGCACACAAGGGCAAGAGTGATCCCTCCAATCGCAAGATCAGTTGACTATAAGCTAGACCCATGGAGGCGATGAGCGCGAGCATCAGCCGGCTATGCCAGATGGTCCACAACGCCGGCCTGCGGCCTGGCACTGAGGAACGTCTCTAGGTAGTGCTTAAGGCCGCCTGGGCGAGGGGCCGCTTGGACGACAACTCCGTCTCTTTGTTCGACAAGGTCCTCATCGGCTTGCTCGACAAGTTCACCGTTGTCAAGAAGCTCGCGGACGACCTTGTCGTACGCCTCCATCCCATGCGCCCAGGCTATGCGATGCCTTCCACCCTCAATGGCCTCTATGGTGACAACCTCTTCGACGCACTTATGGCCCTGCGACTGCCCGCCGTCACGCCGGAGAATGTCCACCTCGAGGTCGCGCTCGGCGCGCAGCAAGACACCATCGACATAATCACCCATGTCTACGTGCAAATTGTCCACAAGGACTACTACATGCAAGAGGAGGACGATAGGACACTGGCCTTCTTGGACCGCAGGGCAACCTTGGACGACATTGTTCAGAAGCACGTTGAGCTTGCCGCCAACGACGCTGCTCCTCACACATCGGTTGGTGACCTGGTGCACTAGGGCGTGAGGATGTCTTTGATGGATCCGTATGTATCTTTATCTTTCTGTCAAATCCATGTAGTACTATATGGTACTACTAGTAATTATCTTACCTTTTGCATCAACTTCATAATTTTCCTACGTACTCCATGCATGAACCGCACCAGAACCAAACTTCTCATTACTCTAGGGAAAACTGTTATTTCTATCTACCGGTCGCCCCATGGAGTAGAACCAAATTGTACAAGTTATAAGTTCAAAAGGAAAAGCCTACCATGTTCGCGTCGCACCCCTGCACGGTTTGTCTGGCACGCCGCTCAAGGGGGAATGTGTGCTGTGTTGCATTTTCACTTACAAGTGGGACCGTAGTTGAGCTAACCGACTATCAGCAAACCCCCCCCCCCCCCCCCACCGCGCGATGGCTGAGAAAATAGGAGGGAGAAGAGATGGTTGTAGCTAGCACGGACTCCAAGAAAATTGGTGTCGGATGGGACTCGTGTGGGTGGCGTGTGCCGTACTGCTAGACATGAATGCTAGTTATGGCCCATGCCACCCCACTATATCAAGGTGCTGGTTACGTAGAACAAATTTCCTGGAGTCAGTGCTTAGCCCTCCTCTATCTCTCTTCTCAGCCAGCCAGCAGATGTGTGGAGCCCATCGTCTATTTGCTCATATGCGGTCCCACATGTCAGTGAAAACGCAAGAGGACCAACTGAACCTACACATCTTTCACCTCGACGTGGTGGTGATGAAAAACAAATCCAATAAAGATCTTTGGTGGCCGCTTTTGGAGTTACTCAAGAGTAGTAAGATTCTATTTACAGTTTAACCCAAGATGCACATCACGTGACTTCACCTACCACTCTATTTTGTTGCATGACACGACCTGGATGCTGGATGTCCCACGTGTCGGAAAAAGGAGGAAGAACTCGACCAAATTTCGGTTGTGCTCTCATATTAGACTAGTTGTGCTAACTTAAAATTTTATTTTGTAGAATCGATGCAAGTTTTGGTATTGGGAAGAAGAGTACAACGATATATTGACAGAGCGCAATTTAGTAGATGTTCTAGCACTTTTAGCTAGCATAGAGGCTTAGAGATGAGACTAGTGCACTTGTTGATAGAATAGAGGCTAGACACGTCTACTTCTTTACACTCGAACAAGAAAGAAGCACGCAGGATCGAGCCTCCACAGATCAACAATGAATGCATCGAGAAGGCACTAATCCAACTTATAGGAGCAGTTATGGAAGTTGGATATCTTCTAAAATGTATTCTTGTGGTTCTTGTTTTTCCAGTCAAAATTTTGGTGATGTATTTCCATGTACCAAAAAATCAATGATGAAAAAAGATATGTGTTTGCAAAGAAAAATGTACGCGGCCGGGATGCGTCCGCGCGTTCGGCGCACGGCCACCGCATCCGAGAAATGGCCGGACACGACCCCATTGCCCTACCCAAATGGACAGAATCCGGGCAAAACAGAGGTCCATTTGGGCTCGTGCGTTCGATTTGGCCTTACAAGTGGGACCGCAGTTGAGGAAACCGACTATCGGCAAACCCCCACCTCGCCCGCCGCGCGATGGCTGAGTTAGAGAAAGGATGAGGTTGAAGAGATTTGTGTAGCACAGAGTCCAACAAATATGGTGTCAGATTGATGTCGTGCTGGTGGTGTGTGTCGTACTCCTGGATGTGAATGCTTGTTCTGGCCCATGCCACCCTACTACTCCTACTTCTTATAGTAGTAGTATCGAGGATTCGAGGTGTTGGTTACGTACATCGAACACATTAAGATATGGCCCACCTCACACTGTGGCCAAATTTCCTGGAGTCTGTCCAAGGTTAAAAACTATTCTTTGTGAGGATGGGTGGCTAGTCTCAAGTTTAAAACTTGTTGTATTACGTACGTAGACGTAGAGATAGTGCAGCATGTGAAGCTAGTACAGTGTACTATTGTTGATTGGCCTCATCCAATAACCTATTGCAATGCAAGTACAATTATGTATTCGGAAAATATTTTTTTGCCTCGTCCCAGCACCCACTCAGAGAAGCGACTCGAAAGCCATTCATAAATTTAGTAAATTTATCACAGGCATATCATTTTATTACATACAACAGGTCATCAACCCACAACGACAACGAGGATACATTATAAATACTAAAGTTTTCATCACATAACAAATAATAAGGAATGAAAAGAACTTCAACTCAACCAATCCTCGGCGTTGGAAACGCTTTCTTTGAACCACAAGTGATTCTCTGGGAATGGCCAGCTACTATCAATCTCGAGACCAACGCAGGACTGATCATCCAGGCTGAAGCGACCTACTATATCACGACCAGGGTAGGGAACCACCGCAATGTCCGATGTATATATACAGCTGCTTCTCACAAATGGTAGTAACGTTGTGTCAACAGTAGTTGGATCGCCTTTAACCATCATTGGATAGTTTTTTCCAAGGAAAGAGCGAGTTTGCTCCAGGACTATCAATACGGTACCAGGGAGAAGGTGTTGGCGCTAGCACAGTAGTATCCATCCCGAATACCATACAACAGGTGTTGGAATAGGTCCGAAGACTGCGACCATGGCAGACAACACCTGCTTCCATAGTAGTAACATCAGCAGTGGGCTGTATATAGACAAGAAGGAGTGATCCATCGGAAGTTGCCAGGCACCACTGAGTATATCGCCCCTCCTCGTCCTCATCTCCCCCTTGGTTATAAATTTTTTCAAGTATAGGTGGTGGAATGTCCACGGGACCTTGGAAACACAAGAAGAAGGTTAGTTAGTAGAGAAGGGAAACTTGCTAACTCGCATGCATGTGGATGAAACAATTATAATTACGGTGGAAGACAAACGTACAAAAACTACGAGGATCCCATGCAAAAACAGTGCCACGAGTGGTGGCAGCAAACACAAGACCCTCGTATTCAATTGCATCATAGTACACATCCGTGTATAGAAACTGATTTTTGAGCAATATCCATCCAGTCGAACCATGACGGACGACAACAAACTTGTCAAAGATAGCAACAGCTTGATAGTTCTTTTAATCACAAGAGCGGTTGGGGACTCAAGAAATTGCTATCTTCCATAGACGATAGTCACCATGATCATATTTGAATGTACGTAGATCATCTGTGTGCTCAACCTCAGGGCACTCGGAGATTTTTGGACGTGGAATCTGCTGACGAGTGTTCACATTCACAAGTTCCCACTCGCAATTGTACCCAATATAAACAACCCAATCTCCATTTGCGCCTGCCCAAGCCTTGCCCTCAAGTGATGGCATCTTAACATCATACGTATCATTATCAAGCGGCATCAACTTGCACAAGGCGAGGCTTCCCTCGTCCCCGTGCCAGTCAGCAGGGTCACAGTGAAGAAGATAGGGGAGATCAAACCGCTCCTGGACCCTTGGGTTCGTTGTAATGATGTTATTAGTTGAGTCAAGAATGTTCTTGAACCAACCTACCATGCTAGCCGAGGTGACGATATCACACCGATCAATGAGTTCCCCCACCATGTCATCTTTCAGATCGGGGCAAGTATAATGGGGTCATTTCCGGCTTGTTCCCTCCATGGAGAAGACGATCGAACAATGGCAGAAGGAAGGGTGAAGGCAAATGGAGGAGGGAGGAAGACCGTGCGACAGCAGTTCCAAATCGAGAAGGAAAGGCGAAGAGTCGGTGGATGGTTGCCAGTTTTCCATGGTACACGAAGATGCGCCCCGACCTACAGGTCCTTTCGAAAATTGTACAAAAGGACTCGCCTTCGTCTCACTGACATGTTGGAACGGGACCACATGTCAATGAAACATGGTGTGTAATTTCTCGTGCAAAATGCGATCTGGCCACGTTGGCCCGAGGTGCCGCATTAGTTATCGACCTTTATTTTTTAACATACAATCTGAGTGGATAGCTCATGTGGTCATCACACGTGAGCGGATATATATGTGGGCTAGGTGGGCAGGCGACAACAATCTAAGTGCTAAAAGAGTTGATCTCGAAAAAAGAGTTGATCTAATGCTTGGTTTTGTTTGGATTTTCCAACTATGACCATTGGATAGAGTGAATCAATGGCTTACATTCAAAGTTATTCTCATAGTACTATAGAATGGTTAGGAACCTGGAGAGATTTGTTTGATTTTATATCACTGAATAATATAAAATATTATGAGTGCAGACGCTCCACCCTGAGGTTTGTAGCTCCTTCTCGGTCGTCGGGAATCTATGTTATTCCACTCTTTCGTTTAAGACATGAGCCTTGTTCATCCTGTTGCCGGCACGCGGGACATCTATATGCCTCCATTTTACAAAATCATACTATATGCCTCCATGACACGCGGGACATTTAGCATCAAGGTGGCGTGTCAGGCAAGAAAATGGAGATATGCAGTGCGTAAGTTAGTCGTGCACTTCGATGACACCTAGTACTACGCAATATTTTTTCTCCTCGATGGCACGTGAATAGTAAACATACTCAGGGGGTGTTTGGTTCCAAGGACTTTTTTGTGTTGGGACTAGAAAAAGTCCCTAGCAAACAAAACATGGTGGGACTTTTTTGAGACTTTTTGCTAAAAGTCCTTAGAAGCACCTCCTTGAGAGTCTTTTTCAAAAAGTCCTAGGGACTAGAAAAAGTCCTAGGACGAGAGAACCAAACACAACCTCAATGACAGAGCATGAGATGGTAGCCATGGACATGGTTGGCCCTTTTTGAAGAGAGTACTAATAAATAACTTTGATGTGTCCCGTCAACTCGCAGAACGACGAGAAGCTTGCTTACTACGCCTTCTCCCTTGCCAACGCGTGCGCGGTGGCTCGCAGCATGAGGAGAAACTTTTTCTTACAAGTGGTGGACGCGCAATAGTTCATTTGGTGTTAGATTGCCAGAAGTACTACTGTAGTACCATCATTATTGTTTGACTTCCAGAAGAGGAGAAGAGCCAAGTGCAAGGTCACCTACTAACCTAGTACAGTACTACTATAGCCAAAGCTGGTCCACCTTTTTAGAGCATGGTTAATTAATATAGGCGGCTCTTGCAGCGGCACATAATTAAGAGCAAGTACTCTTTTCGTAGGAATAAAGGAAGTGAAACAAAACTTGGAGTGGATGCTAGATTGCCAATTAAAACATGATTACATAGGAAAAATCCTATAGCATTCTATCCTATGAATCAAACGACCAATGTAGGAAAATTATGAGGGAGGTCTCTCCAATAGTGTTCCTTGGCTCGCACCTAGCATCATGGTGGTCGAACTTGGACTCATTCATCTGGTACACATGGCATCTCAGATCTAGACAAGGTGACGCGACCTCTCACTTCCTCCGCCATTTGAAGCGGGGCGCCGGTGGAGGGCTAGCATACTCCAATATTAGGTTGGCTCTATGTGATGTGGCAACTTCATATACTAACCAGATGCTAGCTATACTACTACCGTACTCACACTCCAAGAAGTGACTCGAAAACCATTCATAAATTGAGTCTATGAGATGCATTTGCAACTAAATGTACCTTTCATTAAATACAACAAGTCATCAACACACAACGACAACGAGGATACATGTTGGATTATAGATTATTTCCAACAAAACATTCTAGAAAATACTAAAGTTTTCATCACACAACAAATAACAAGCAATGAAATGAACTTCAACTCAACTAATCCTCGGCGTTGGAAACGCTTGCTTTGAACCATAGGTGCTCTGGGAAGGGCCAGCTATTGTCAATATCGAGAGCAACACATGACTGATCATCCAGGGTGAAGCGGCATATATCAGGACCAGGGTAGGGAACCACTGAAATGTCCAAGGTATAGATATAGTTGCTTCTCATAAATGGTAGTAACATTGTGTCAACAGCAGCTCGATCGCCTTTCACCATCATTGGATAGTTTGTTCCAAGGAAGAGCGAGTTTGCTCCAAGACTATCAATATTGAACCAGGGAGAAGGTGTTGGCGCTAGCACACTAGTATCCGTCCTGAATACTATGCAACGGGTGTTGGAATAGGTCAGGAGAGGGCGACCATGGGAGACAACACATGCTTCCTCAGTAGTAACAGTCTGAGTGCACTGTATACAGACAAGAAGAGGTGATCCATCGTAATTAGTTTCGAGGCGCCACTGAGTATATAAGTTCTGCTCCTCCTCATGCTCGTGATCATCACCATCGTCATCTCCCCCTTTCTTATAAGATTTTTCAAGTATAGGTGGTGGAATGTTCACAGGATCTTGGAAACACAAGAAGAAGGTTAATTAGTAAAGGGAAACTTGCTAACCCGCATGCATGTGGATGAAACAATTATAATTATGGTGGAAGACAAACGTACCGAAACTACGAGGATCCCATGCAAAAACAGTGCCCCGAATGGTGGCAGCAAACACAAGATCCTCGTATTCAATTGCATCACAGTACACATCCGTGTATAGAAACTGATTTTTGAGCAATATCCATCCAGTCGAACCACGAAGGACAGCAACAAGCTTGTCGAAGATAGCAACAACTTGATATTTGAGCAATATCCATCCAGTCGAACCACGAAGGAGGGCAACATGCTTGTCGACAAATTGCTATCTTCAGTAGACGACAGTAACCATGATCGTATTTGAACATACATAGATCATCTATGTGCTCAACCTCAGGGCACTTTGAGATTTTTGGAAGTGGAATCCACTGACGAGTGTACACATTCACAAGTTCCCACTCGCAATTGTACCCAATATAAACAACCCAATATCCATTTGCGCCAGCCCAAGGCTTACCCTTAAGTGATGGCATCTTGACATCACACGTATCATTATCAAGCGGCATCAACTTGCACAAGGCGAGGCCTCCGTCATCCGCGCCCATGCGAACAGGCTTATAGCGAAGAAGGTAAGGGAGATCAAACCACTCCTGGACCCTTGGGTTCCTTGTAATGATGTTATTAGTTGAGTCGAGAATGGGCTTGAACGAACCTGCCATGCTAGCCGAGGTGATGACATCGCACCAATCAATGAGTTCCCCCACCACATCGTCTTTCAGATCGGGGCAAGAATAATGAGGTCGTTTCTGGCTTGTTCCCTCCATGGAGAATACGATTGAACAATGGTAGAAGGAAGGGTGAAGGCAAATGGAGGAGGGAGGAAGAGCGTGCGACAACAGTTCCAAATCGAGAGGGAAAGGTGAAGAGTCAGTGGACGGTTGCCAGTTTGCCATGGTCCACGAAGAGGCACCCCGGCCTACACGTCCTTTCGGAAATTGTACAAAAGGACTCATCGTCGTCTCACTGACATGTTGGAACGGGACCACATGTCAACGAAACATGGTGTGTAATTTCTCGTGCAAAATGCGATCTGGCCGCGTTGGCCCGAGGTGCCGCATTATTTCTTGACTTTATTTTTTTAATGTTGTGCCGTTCAGTTTTGAAGCACGACTAACTGGTACTATTCACAGAGAAAATATAAACTACTCTACCACTACTCCACCTCTAGTACTAGTAGTATAAAAAAGATATATAGGCTGGAGCTTCAGAGCTTTCTTGCTAAGGGCTTCCCACTTGCTTCTCACACTATCACCCTCTCTCCAGACCTAAAAAAGAAGGCCTCTCTCTCCCTCCTCACAGGTGGTCATAGATCCACCGAGGAAGAAAAGGACGTGCAGCATTGACGCACTCGTCCTCGGCGAGCGAGGGCACGCACTAACGACAAGGCGGTCCTCTCAGACCTAGAGCCCGCGCCTGATGGCCTCCGTCCCCAAGTTCGATGCCGTAGTGCGTGCGAAGGACGACGACCACGAGCGAAGCTACTTCCCGCCGACCCTCAGGTATGCTACCTCTTTTCGAACCATACCCTTGTTCTATTGCCCCATTTGCCATGTCGCTGCATGTGGATCTTTTTCCACTCCACCATCTTCCCCATTTGCTATCCTCTGCTCTGCTGGTCACATAGATGAAAACCTTAATTTGCACTATTAAAGGAAACCCTACTTCATGCAGACTAATCCATCTCTGGGTTGAATAAGGAAAGGAAGGGAGACTGTACTATCCAAGAGAGTAGGCATCGAACCCGCATCTAGGTTGAAAAGGGAAAATCAGTAGCTAAGGAACGAGTCTCGTGTCTCTTGGTTGAAGAAGGGTAGAAAGGCGTGACAACGCAATAGAGAATGACCAGGTCGATCGGTTTGTTGTCCTCACATAGGAAAAAGGTGGCTAAACATAACAAAAATGGGACGTAATCCACATATGCTTCCTGGATATTTGTTGCTCTGGGCAACCATATCTCCCTCAACACTCTATGCATCCATGGAGGTACATCGTACTGGTGCGCCCACTGTCCGAATGGGCCTCCCATGCTCTTAGTGTCACTGTTTTGCTGTTAGTATAACGCCAGCAGTCAAGTCAAGCAATGCTACTGTTAAAGTGATGCCACATTTAACTAATGGCGCACTTAGTCTAATGCCACCGATAAATTTAAGCAATGCCATTTAATGTCACTGGATTATTTCAGGGTTAGCTGTCGATTGTGGATGTATTAAAGATTTTTCAGCTAAGGCATTCTAATGCTGTTGCACAGCTAGTATACCAACGATGAAACTTGTTACAACCTTCATATTTTTTCACTGTTAATGCGTATAGATTACATACCTCACTTTCATGAGATAAGTTAATTTTTTTGTACAATGTCACCAAAATGCAAAGGCGCTGATGTCATTTTATTTTGGTTAAACTGCACAAAAAATTATGAAGACAAGAGGAAAGGTCAAGAGTGGGCACCTCCTCCTCCGGCTGTTCTCTTGATTCGTTCGATCAAGTTTTTATGTTTGATCGATTATCAAGATTGGGATAGCAATTTTTAATGTCCCCCCCCCCGAGTTCGAAATGATATTTACCTTGGAGGTACATGGTTTGCAATTTTTCATACTATCATTAGTTAATAATGCTAGTTACCTTCAGACTTTTGTATTTGGTTTAATGCTCATGGAAAACTAGTATACCAATGCTGAAACGTGTTACCTTTACATTTTGTATTGTTAATTCTTATAGAAATCTTCCAGTGCCAAAGTTTGTTGAAATCTGTTCAGTAAAACCATTGTACTGTACCTTGTAATAAAATAACTACTCTACTGTTGCACTAGCCACTTGATTAGTGTATATTCATAGTATTAGAAATTTCGAATGGTGTTGCATTCGCGTATGGACATAAATAAAGTGTGGCAAGCTTTCCCAGATATGTGCTTAAGAAAACTACTACCTGTTTTTCTAAATACCAGTAGACGTTTGGGTACTTTAAACTGGACCGCGAAAACGTCTTATATTAAGGAACAGAGGGTGTAGAGTTCACTCAAATTATCCCGGTAAAGCTAGTCACACCTTTGTTAAAATTAATGTTCATTATGTTATCGGAGGAGGTCTGTAAGTTTGTCTCTAATGCCTGTCGGCTACATACCTGACATCATGATGTAATGTTAAGTCGTTTCCTTTTGTACAGTGTCACTGAATTGTCAAGGCAGTGATGGCATTTTATTTTAGTTAAACTGCACAAAATATGCTTAAAAGAAGAGGAAATGTCAGGAATCGAGCATTCTTTCAGAAAGAACTATATATGCCTTTCTGACATCAGCCTCTGTTGCCTTATTTGTTCCTTCAAACAGGTGGTTAGAAATAGTCTTGCTACCTTTTCCCATTAAGAAATTGGAATGCTTATATTTGTGAGTCTATGCTTCAACTAGTGACACTTTTATAATAATCACACTTTCAATATCTATGCAAACAGGGATGCTCGATATTAGTGGAACTGCACAAAAAGTCCAACTGATTCAACATTAGGAGCATGTTTTCTTCCAAAACTTTATATCCAATTGGTGGCACTATGAGCTATTCATTAAGAAGGTACATGGTTTGCTACGCTTTTTGTACTGTCATTAGATAGTAATACTAGTGGTTTGCATGTGAATTTATTGGCAGGGTGGACCTACATTGGAGGTGCAGGACATGATTCAATGATTGGATGCTCAATTTCGGTTGTATCGATTTCACCTCTCTTCCATCACTGCGAACATGGATATCCTTGGTCCGATGAAGAATAGGCGCTATATTTCTGCTCTGAACAAGCAAATCAATTTAGTATGAAATTGTGCAGGGCAAAACATGAATGTATCAAATTGTCTAGTGCAAAACATGACAGATGCTAAGCGGAAGAGACATGTTTAAACCGAAAATACAAGGTGCGGTATATGTTTACTAGTTGCTTGATATTTGTGCAGACAGAGATGTCTGCCCATTGCTATTTGGCAAACACACAAAGTGACCGCAATTTTGGTTGAACTACACTGGAGAATAGTATAGTCACTGCATGCAGTGCCATTTGAAAATAGACACAGAAAGATTGGATGGTCACTTCATGGACTGCAGAAAAGTAGTATTGTACTATTTATTGGGCAACACTAGGTGCTTCATTGCTTTGGTATGATTATAAAATGGGCATCATTTGGCCTAAGTTAAAGTTTGTATTCCGAAAATAGTCTCGCCGTGTGATCAAGAGAAGACCAAATCATATTGCAGTGGATGTTCCTCCATCATGTGTGGTTCATTCTCATTGTTCCAGCTGTTGGTGAAACCACTTACGTTTGCAAGAGGAATTGTAGACTTCACAAACAAATTTGTCTTTCAGTCTGTACTAAATCTCGGCCAAGAGAAGCATCGATGTTAGTAGGAAGAACATATGTTTTCTCTAGATCTTTGCTTTTGGAGCTACATATTTGTATATGATCTGTGAATCATTGAGATGCATTAACATGTTGATCTTATGTATGGGAATCGTACTAGTTGGTTTTGGTTGTGGCTGATCTTTGCTTTTGGAGCTACATATTTGTATATGATCTGTGAATCATTGAGATGCATTAACAGTTCCATATATATGTTCGCTCAGTGTTTAGAAGTTAATGATCGATCACTAGCTAGCCTACTAATGCGCTCCTGGCTGTTTTAGTTGCGACACAAGATCCGAAGTGGCAGTTTTTTGAATAAAAATTCCTACCTCTGAAGAAACTGACAAGCTGCTCTGAAGAAAATGCCATGCGAATCTGAAGAAACTGTCAGCGAAAACGTTCGCAAAGGCCTTATCTCCCAGCTAAAGTTCATCAACTAATGCCCTCAGCTGCGACTCGTTGCATGCTGCTCCGCGTACTGGCTGCGAGCGATTTTGAGTGCCTGCATGCTGCCAGCCGTAATTAAGGCAGCTAACTGATGCAAAAAGAAGATGCTCTTTAATTGTTACGGGCCTTTTAAATCCGTGGAATCATTATTGACAAGGAGGGAGATGATTTGAGTGCACTCGTTTGACCGTCATGCCGGTGTGCGACCCAGCACGGACAGGACGGGACGACACAGTCAGAATTTTAGTTTCTCTAGTTTTCCACGGCAAGCTGGTGCGCTAAGCCATGCGTGCTCAATTATGCATTGAATTCCGATGACCGTCGCACTACCTTCTCCCTATAAGTACTATTTCCCGACCTTCTATGGTGGCACCGTGACCCAACTTGCCCTATCCTCATAAACCCCCACCGGCCCGACATCACTCGCCACTTATCCTCACTCTCACCACGTCCGCCATGCCCCCGCCCATCCGCGATAGGTGAGGCCGGAGGCGGTCACCGCCGGCACTAGTGTTTGGTTTTTCACCGGAAGGCCGACGGAGGGAGGAGGCATTCTATCGGTCTTTAGATGGCAATGCGGAGATCGAGGACTTGTTGGAGCGCGACCGCCTGGCAGAGGAGCAGGAGTTGTTGGAGCGCGACCGCTTGGCAGAGGAGCAGCGTATCACCCATTTGCGCCACCAGCGGGACATGGAGCAGTAGCGCACGGACGCTCTGAGTCGCGAGCAGAGCGCCCGCACCTGGGCCAAGTGCCTGGAGGCCGGCGCCCGGCAAATAGCCATGGAGGCTGTCGGGCACGCACGTGTTCGTGACGCCGATTTTTACTACTAGCTCGTCAAGTGGGTTTCCCTCTTAGAAGCCGAAGCTTCGGTGGACCATGCCAGCATGGAAAGGGCCAATGCGCGCGAGCAACGCGCCCTATCGCACCTCTAGCAAGTCCGAGGCGAGGCGGAGGGCACCAGTGCCGGCGTTTAGCGTGTACCACAGATGACGGCCGGCATCGTCTAGTTAGCTAAGAGTAAGTTAGTACTTGTACGCTACTAGAGTATTTGGGGGAGTAAATAGTTAACTTGGCTATGATGGTTGTCAACGTGGAAGTTTAGTACTCTATATGTGGATCAGACTTGTTACTTTGCTCTGAATGTTGAACTTTCCATTTGAACGTATGGAATGGGCTGTTATTTTTTAAAATGGGTTGTATTTGTGCTCCACGGGTTTAGAGGTTGACTTGTGGGCCTACCAAGTTGACGTGTACACAATCAGGAGAAGATTGTACATGGAGAGGATGATAGCAGGGACCCACCAAGTCCATGGCAGTACGCAAGCAAGTGCCTCCTTATTTCAATCCAATAAAAAATGTCTCCTCCTAATGGATTTCTGGCATCTGGATCCCATGCCATTGTCAACGTAGTCAATAAATGAGAGAGTTGCACAACGAGTGGCTGACAGCAGGGACCTAGCAGCTCGCCTAGTTATTTTTGTTTTGGGTTAATTTGATAAATGCCACTCCAAATCTGAAAATGGCTCCTCCTGTTGGGCTACAAATCTTTCAAGATGACGAGAGCTTCATTCGGCTGGACGAGAAAATGGCCTATTAGTAATGAGAAATGGGTTGTACATTTTTAAAACACATCGAACCAGCAATTACTTTCAAATTTCTTTTTTTCATTTCAAGATTTTAAATTGCATTAATTTTTATGCGTGGACAATTTGTTGGATTTTATATTGATATACATTTATTTTTAAAATCAGTTTGAATGTGACTCGAAATTTCGGGATTAAAAATAGTTCAGACTACACTAAAATATGCAACATTTTGTATATTTTTTTAACCGTGGCCACAATATGGGCTGTAATGCTAACAAAAATAATATTGGCTCCAAAAAAATATTAAGAATTAGCAATTGGGCTGTAAATTATTAGAAATAATGGCAGATGGGTTGTATGTTGTTTTCCACAGATTTGAGGCTTTCCTAAAAAAAGGTTGACGCACAAGCAGTGACTGTTGGATGTCCATCCAACGGCCGTCGTGCTTCTTCAATCTCTGCTCTTCCTGCTCCAGCCGCTCAAACAAGCGCCAGCGGGACTGCCTACTCCCTCGTCCCCGCGGCCGGCTGTGCTACCACGCAGGCCTCACCGCCCCACCGTACTCCCATCGCTGGCCTAGCCATCCCTCTACTCACCCACACCTGTTGTTATTCTCCGGCGACAGGAGACGGACCAGTAAACCCTCGTACAGTCGTACTCCCCTCTGCGTGGGAAACAACTGCCAAGTCTTCCCTGCCTCCGTGTCGTTCCCTTCCTAGGCCTCACCGTCGTCCACCGCCCTGGTGCTCTCGACGCAACCTGGTCAACGTAGTCAATGACTGACATGCATTTGAAGTGGACTGTACATGGAGAGGCTGACAGCCGGGTCCACGACTGCACGCAAGGAAATGCCTCCTTATTAATCGCAAAATAATGATTCCTCCACCTGACATCTGGGACCCACCGAAAGGCCCTCTGTATTTTGCGAAAAAACATTGTCGCCGCTGACAGCTCGGACCCACCAGCTATATCTTCGCATGCAAGGAAGTGCGTCCTTATTATGCACAAAAAATGAATACTCCCCTTGCTAGCTGGGAACCAGTATATTGGTAGGCTGACTAGTGGGCCTACTAAGTAGACGGGGATGGAGGGCTTTGTCAACTTAGTCAATATGCACGATTCTAGCTTTAGTGAGCGTACTATGCCCATCCAACGGTCGTAGTGCTTCTTCAACCTCTGGTCTTCTTGCTCCAGCCGCCCAAACCAGTGTCGGTCGTGCCTCGTGCTCCTGCCTCCCGTGGCCGGCTGCGATGTGGCGGAGACCTCACCGCCCCCTACTACTCCCACCGCTGCCAGGCCATCCCTCTACTCACCCACACCCCTTGTTATTCTGCGGTGACGACAGCCTCACACCGCAGCAAACCAGTGAACCCTCATACTCCTCTACACGTAGGCATCCACTGCTGCATCTTCCCCAGCTCCGCGTCGTCCCCTTCCTAGGCATCGCCGTCGTCCACCGCCCTGGTGCTCTGAGCGCGGCGTGGTCAACGTGGTCAAGGAGCGACTTCCATCAGAAGAGTACTGTACGTGGAGAGGCTGACAGCTGGGTCCAGGGTAGCCGCAAGGAAGTGCCTCCTTATTACATGGAAAATAATTATTCCTCCACCTGACAGCAGGGACCCACCGGACGAACCATGGTATTTGGCGAAATAACGTTTCCCCCTGACAGCTGGGACCCACCGGACGAGCCACCGTATTTCGTGAAAAAATGTGTCCCCCGCTGTTAGCTCGGACACACCGGAAGTATCGCCTTATTACGCACAAAAAATGAATACTCCCCCTGCTAGTTGGGACCCACCTTGGTGGGTGGCTGACTTGTGGGCCTACTAAGTTGACGGGGAGGAGTGCTTTGTCAACTTAGTCAATATGAACGATTCTAGCTCCAGTGACCACCGTAGGATGTCCATCCAAACGGCCGTTGTGCTTCTTCAACCTCTGGTCTTCTCGCTTCAGCTGCCCAAAGCAGAGCCGGTCGTGCCGCATGCTCCTGCCTCTCGTGGCCGGCTGTGCTGCCGCGGAGGCCTCACCGCCCCCTACTATTCCCACCGCTGGCCAGGCCCTGCGGTGACGGCAGCCTCACACCACAGCCGAATCAGTGCACCCTCGTACTCCTCTCCGCGCAGGCTTCCGCTACCGCGTCTTCCCCGGCTCCGCGTCGTCCCCTTCCTAGGCCTCGTCGTCGTCCACCACCCTTGTGCTCTCGGCGCGGCGTGGTCAACATGGTCAAGGAACTACTTCTGTCGGACATGGACTATACGTGGTGAGGCTGACAGCTGGATCCACGACCACAACAAGGAAGTGCCTCCTTATTATGTGCAAAATAATTATTCCTCCACCTGACAGCGTGGACCCATCGGACGAGCCACCGTATTTCACAAAAAACGTTTCCCCCAGAATGCTGGGACCCACCAATTACATCTTCGCACGTAAGGAAGTGCGTCCGGGCAAAAAAATGATTCGCCCCCCTGACTGCTAGGACCCACCAGCTATATCTTCGCATGCAAGGAAGTGCCTGATAGACGGGACCCACCTGGTCGAAGCGTACGTAGCGTTTTCGTTCTGGTCGCGAACGTGTACATACATACTAGTCGATGTAGAGGCGCGCACATGTTGTAGTGAAGGCGCGCACGTAGCATGTACACGTACGTACAGCAGCCAGTGTGCAAGAAAGAAAATATGGCCACGTACGTACATACGGGAAGGGTCTCGAACGCCTACTCGCGCATACGTATGGCCAGGGCTCGTGTACATGGCTGGGTCGGAACAGAGAAATAGTGTCGTTGTTGTGTTCATGGGGAGCCAACTGGCTGGGTCGGAACGGAATGCGTCGTTGTGTTCATCGGGAGGGCTTGGACGGAATAGCCAATGGAAACGAGGTCTGGCGTACCGCAGAACAGAGGAAACGGCCTTGTGTTCGACCAGCCACGTTCGAAACGGGATCCTGTTCATCGGGAGGGGTTTGGCGTACCGCAAAATGGAGCTAATGGACTTCCTACGGTCGAAACGGGGGTCATGTTGATCGGGGGGTGTGTGTCGTACCGCAAAACGGAGGAAACAAACTTGTGTTGGAGCACTACGGTCGAAACGGGGGTCCTGTTCATCAAGAGGGGTGTGGCATACCGCAAAATGGGACTCCACGGGATACTGTTCATCTCCACCGTCGACCCCCTCCAGCCTCCACGGGCTATTGCTCATCCACCTTTGACCTCCTCCAGCCTCCACCTGCGACTGTTCATCCAGCCTCCACCGCGCGCTACTCCACTGGCTACTGTTCAACCAGCCCTCTCCACGGGCTCCTGTTCAACCACCCCTCCATGGGCTACTGTTCATCCTGCACTCCACCTTCTACTGTTCATCCTGCCCTCCACGGGGTGGTCTTGTTCATCTTGCCCTCCACGGGGTCCTGTTCATCCAGCCCCAACCGGCTCGATCGATCGGGGTACTGTTCATCCAGAGGCAACACCACGGGGTCCTGTTCATCCACCCCCACTGGGAACTATTCATCCACCTCCCACCCCCCGCAACACTCACTGTTCATCCAGAGGCAGCATCGATCGGCTTCAGTTAGCAGCAGTAGCGAAGGAATCGCTTGATCGGGTTCAGTTAACAGCTATCGATCGATCGCTCGGGTTCAGTAACGCGTAGCCTACAGTGCAATCGCTCGGGTACAATTAGAGCCCAACGCCTCGCTCGGGTTCAGTTAGAGCCCAACACCTCGCACACACACGCGTACATACGAGAGAAACACACATCGCTCGGCCCCGGACCACCCACCGTAACCGGGAACTCCCCGATATTTTCCGCGCCCTGGCTTCTACCATGGTTTTTTCTGTCATGGACGGCCCAAAGAATGTCATGCAGTTGCGTCTCCGACCCGCCCAGGATGAAAAGCCCATTTTCTGTCATGATTTTTTGTCATAGAAGTAGGACCCCACCACATCTATGATAATACCGGGTTTTGTCACAATTATCGTCATAGAAGTGTCATAGGTATGACAGAAAAAATTCGTTCGGCCCCAAATGTCACGGATGTATCTCTTTTTTTGCACTGAGGTTGTTGTGCCTCCCTCCATTAAAAATGCTTCGAAAGAAAAGGCCCTAGTGCCTGATAGTCAGAAATCCGCTGAAGAAGTTCTAGCGAAGAAAATGATGTTCAAATAAGTGCTTCAATGCCATCTGTTTCGCAGAAGTTGAAAATGCCACTTGCTCCACTCAAACCCATTGATGAAGACATGCTAGCACATGATGATTCTCGGTCCATGGCAGGAAGCGATGAAGAAGATCTGAAAAATCCTCAGGAAACATTTCCCCTGTTCCCTACTGAATATGGCCCAAATGGTCCTGCATTCAATGAGTAGCTTCACCTTTTGAAGCTATCATTCTTTGGGACCATCCCGTATGAAGGAGAGAGAACTTCACAGTCACCCATATTTTGGACAGAAGAACATGCTGTGTAATATGCTTGGATTTTATTCGGCAAGAATCGGATTTTCAATCACAAGATATTGAACTTTGCTGAGCTCGAACAACTACCCTGCTTCCACCATGCCATCGAGCATTTTGAACATGCATTCCTAAAGGGTTTTCTTCGCTTCAATCATGGCTGGAATCGTGAGGTAATCCATCAGTTTTGTGCCATTTTGTACATCTCAGGAGAACTTGGAGATAGCTCAACATGGATACTCGAATGGATGACCAGAAGGGAAAATATCAAGTGCTCAGCAGATCAGTTTTTAGCTCTGCTAAATCTACCCCGGTGTGAGTTTGAAAATGTGGCACCCCGGCTCAGAGGAACCGGAATACCCCATATTCCAGCCCAGAGATCAAGTCTTCTGGAATACGACACTGCTTGACATAGAACAAATCATCTCTTATTACAAAGGATCAGGGATACAAAGGTCTAATGTTACAAAGGATCACATCAGCACAGCGACACTACGGCTACTAAGGTAGCTTTATGCTAGCAGCGGAACAATGATGACAATGGTGAACTCCACTCCGCAGGGACTCTGGCTGGGACACGATCTAGCTCGCAAGATCAGTAACCTCGACAAGCAATGAATCAATCACGGCATCACCTGCAATCTGGCATGACACGCCAGGTCAGAACATTTAATGTACTTGCAAGCTCACAACAACCAAATGCATCAATGCAAAACAACAACATAGCATTAACATGTTAACTTATCAACAACTACTATGGTGTAGAAACAATTATTAAGCATGATGTGGTACTACTAGAATACTAATGAACAAACATCTCCAGAACCATCTCACTCTTGGCTATCCGACCAAGGAATATATCACCTCAATCACCTCGTGATCAATGCCTCCCCGTGATCACCACGTGACCACATCACAAACTGAATGATGATCCTCAAGATCATCCCAATATCCTCATCATCATCCTGCCAAACTGTATTGCTCAAATATATCAACATATAAGTCACCTATAAGTCATTCCGTCATGTGAGTGTTGATTGAAGTGTGTGACCTAGTACGAACTGTGCCCATGACCGAGGACACGGCTATCGATAGACTAAACACACACTCTGCAGAGTTTAGCACACTGTGCCCACATCACAGAAACCATGGCCTCGTGCTCCCATTTGGGTGGACCAATGGCGTTCGGACAAAACAAATCTACTTCCATAACACTCTCTTGGCCTCTTCGACCAACTCCCATTTTGGGCTCACTCCTGGGTGGCCCCGATGCCACCTTGTGACATCCAACGGCCACCGTCGTGGCAAAACAAAATAGTCCCAACTAGGGATAATGGATCCATACAACTCGGGCACACACACGATTATCGCTGCCTAACAGGCCAGGGTAGCACGCGCACATAACCTTCCCTAGTTGGAGGAACCAGCGAGAGGTATGACAATAGACCGCATTAGGGCCTTCCCATAAAGGCAAATATGGTTGCATTGGAAAAGCATAGTTCAGTGGCACCTGACCAATGAAATGACAGAATTTGTCCCCAAGATAGATCTGTGATAACTGATACTTCGATATCATCTATTAACCTGTGATCCAAGTCATAGCAATATCCAACGAATAATCCAGAGCATAATATCGTCATATAAAAATACTCCGAGGATAGCATAACACTACTATCATGATGAATCCAATAATCAATATACTACTAATCCAATAGCAAGATCAAAATATTAACCTAAGATCCACATGATAACATCATATCCAAAATTATAGTCCAAAGCATAATATACAATACCATCATGAAAATAATATAAGCCACTAATAATCCAATGGCACATGTCATCCTCATAAGCTGCAAAATATTTGTCCTAGAACTCCAAGCAACATCATGGCAATAGCTAGATCAAAATATTACTCCGAGAAATACCATTAACAAGTCATATGTAGCTAATGCAAATTTTAAGCAATTTTAAATAAGTAAACCATGTCATTGCATTGCAATCATGCAAATGGAGGGTGTTGCTTTCCTGGGAGGGATGGAACCATCGAGAGGAAGTGCGAGAAGCTCGTGGAAAGAATCACCGGAAAACTTCTCTCTTGGAGGGGGCTGAATAAGGGCAAGGGCATAATGGGCATTTTTAGAATGTTATCACCTTGTGAAAATGATCCCATCAGAACGGGCTCGATGAGAGGAAGAAGTGGGCTTTGTAGTTGTGAGCAAAAATATATGATCATAGAAGTGCCAGGGACCAATATGTAAAAAATACATCCACAAACAGGCCTGTGAGTTATCAAACTTAAAATGCACTTCTGGCCTGAAGAAGAAGCAGAGTACGCCTTTAGAAGCGGAAGACGTATTCGTCAGGAACACGCTTCCACGCCGGGCTCCGGTGTCGCTGACGAACGGGCCCCACCTTACCTCTCTCCCTCCTCCCGCTCCTCCTTCTTTCCTCGACACCACATGCAAAGCAGAGGAGGGCCGTCGGCGCTGCTGCTCGCCTGGATGGCTCCAGCCATCCCCCAAGGCGATCCGTCCACCGTCGCGCTTAGGAGAAGACGTCGCCTCCATTCCGCCTGAGCACGCTCGCCGACAAGGACCAGAGCGGTGGCTGTGTCGATCCTGCGGACGAGGCCTTCGGCCAAATTTGGGCATGCATCGTCAAGCCACCGGAGGAGGGGTTGCTGGAGTGGTTCCGGGGTGGTGGAGGAGGTCATTGGTGGTTGTCGAAGTAATGGGCCACGGGTAGGCTAACCCGAGGCCCCGAACCCCGAACCTTTCAAGGCATCGGGGTTGACTGCGCCCCTCAAGACGCCAGGATGAAGAGCCGCCTTCTAGAGGCCGGCTGAAGGAACAACCGACTGCCTGCATGCGGCTGAGTCCTGGCGGCGAGATCAAGATGGGCTGACCCCCGCCTGGCGGCTTACAGAGAAGTCGGCCACGGGGAGTCGGCCCATGACACCAACAAAGCCCATGCCCTCGTCAGGGGAGATGGGACGGGGAGTGGCAACAGTGAAGCCCACTCCCTCCCCTTTCCAGGGATGGCTAGGCCACAGTGCGCTGTACCAACGGAGATCTCCATCTGGCGCAGCACTATTGCCATGCCATCCCTGACGTCGGCAACAGTGGGCGGAGTCCTACACCCACGACGGCCTATCAGTACGATCCACGGACGACGGGCCCTATCGGTCAGCGAGAGTCCAGAAGATGGCAAGAGCGCCACCAGTCAGACCCGAAGGGAGCCGGCCCCTGGGAGAAGGCCTGCCCCTCCATTGGGTCCCACGCGCCATTAACCAGACGAGAGAGGGAGTGGCTACAGTAATTGCCTGCCAGGCGGCGGGGCTGTAGCCACGACCCCATGACCAAGCCTGCGTCATTAGAAGCACAACTACAGTAATGAGCAGCCGACAAGACCCGCAAGCGGCGGGTACGGCCAGTCAGCTCCGTACTAGACCAGTCGGCAGAGAGGCCGGCAGGCAAAGAGACTGACGGCTGGGCCTTGCGCCCAGTCAGTTTACCATTGTACCCCTGGGGGTAGGCCTATATAAACCCCGGGTTCCACCATTAGAACTAGACCAGATCATAGAGGGAGGAGAGAGCTAGCCCTGCCTTCTCCTACCACCAGCATACAACTCGAGGAGCGCCCTTGTACTCACTTTGCCTTAGTGATCATGCGGAGACCCCGCAAAGCAGGACTGGGGGTGTTATCTCCTAGGAGAGCCCGAACCTGGGTAAAGTACGCTGACGTTTGTGTCTACGCCTCATCCCGCTTCCGGGCACCGGCGACGTTCTACTCGCTCCCACCATGAGAAGCCATCCATTGGCATATGTCGCACCCAACCCCCGACATTTGGCGCCCATCATGGGGCCAGGTGCACTGTCGTCCGGAGACCTATTCTGGATGGGAACCCTTTTCCTCCCTGGCGAGCGCAGCCAGCCCGGCACGCTAGACAGAGTCTGCGTCGATGCACTGCATGGCGCTGAAATCGCCTGCACGACCAGTTGCCTCGCCGATCTTGTCAGTGAGGTCCTCCTCTCTGACGAGCCCGCATCCGACGCGGGCACAGGCGGCCCCAAGATCCTCCTTGCGGGCCTCCTCGATCAACTCCATGTCGCCAGCGAGCCAGCTGGGGACTTGGAGTCCGTAGGCTCCACCGATCCGATGTTGGTCGACTCCGACACCGCGTCGCTTGACACATTCCCCACCAACGTGGTGGTCTACGACGAGCCGCTCCCTTGCGTGGAGAGCGGCGGAAGCACTGTCACAGAAGTGCTTGTCATTGATCATGGCGAGCACTCCGGTGGGGGTGATTATGACCCGCTCAGCGCGGCGCTGCAAGACCAGGCAGCGCCCATTCCCGAAGACGCTGACACTGAGATGCTGGAGGCACGCTGCCTTCAGCTAGTCGAAGGCGCCAAGAAGCTGGCCAGCATGAGACGCCTATCAGAGGCCTACCAGCGCGAGATGGACCGCGCTGTGGGCGGCATGCCGGCTCCAGCTGGGCCTGGCCGCCTTGGCACGGTCCAGCAGCGCGGCGTGGCCATCGCCAACCTGTTCGGGGCAAATTGCCCCGTTTACGCCACGCCTACGGAGAACATCCGAGCCGCTCAGGCAGCGGCGGACGAGCTAGACAAATTCGAGGGCGAAGAACGTCGCTTGATGACGGAGCGCGTCCATCGACTCCTTGACGCGGCTGCGGAGCAGAACGAGGCCAACTGCCGCCCTGATGCGCCACACCTGCAGAATGACGACCTGCCTCCCCATCGAGACCAAGGCGCGACATCTCGGATGTCGACTGGTGGCGTCCGCGGAAGAAAGGACAAAGAGCTGGCTGCCAGCCGCAGTCGGACTCGCATCACCATAGAGCGCGACCAAGACGGCCGCCCAAGAGCAGTGGAACGACGGGACGACTGTCTGCCTCCTCCCCCTCGCAGGGAAAGGCGAGTCTCCCCGCCGCCTGTTGATCACCCGACACTCGGTGACTGCCTTGGCCGCAGAGAGGGAGTCAGAGAGAATGACGCCCGCCACCGAATCGACCGTCTCCACCGATCCCTGGCGCTTGAAGAAGAAGATGAGTTGGGTCCGCCATGTTTCGGCCCCCGCATTCGAGACGAGCCCTTCCCCAAAGGGTTCACGCTCCCAAGAGACACACCCAAATACACCGGCTCCGTGAAGCCGGAAGACTGGCTAGTTGACTACTCCACGGCCGTCAGCATAGCAAACGGCAACAAGTGTGTTACCGTGAAGTATGTTCCTCTCATGCTCCAGGGCATAGCCCAGACATGGCTGAACAGCTTGAAGCCCCATAGCATCAACAGTTGGGTCGACTTCACCGACGCCTTCGTCCGCAACTTCACCAGCACGTACAAGCGGCCTCCCAAACCTCGCCAGCTCTTCTTATGCGTGCAAGGCCCCAACGAGTCAACTCGCGACTACCTCACGCGCTGGGCCGAGCTCCAAAACTCCTGCGAGGGCGTGCATGAGGTGTAGGCAATTGAGTCCTTCACTGCAGGATGCCGAGAGGGCACCCTCCTCAAGCACAAGCTTCTCTGCGATGAGCCGGAGACTCTCGACGAGCTGCTGATCATAGGAGACAAATATGCCACGGCCGACTCCTCCATGAAGATAGAGATCCAAGCTAGTGCGACAGGCAAGGTGGCTCCTCAGGCTCCTCGAACCCTGGCTGGAGATGCCAGTCGGCGTCAACAGCAGAACGACCACAAGCGCAAAGCCCCACAGCTGGCTTCCACCAGCCGGCAGGTGGCGACAGTCGAAGACCAGCAGCCGGAAGAGCAGCCTTCGCCCAGACGTCAGAAGGGCGGCAAGCCCAACTGGCTGCCGGGTTTCTCATCCGAGCAGACTTTGGATGGACCCTGCAAATTCCATAGTGGTGCGAAGCCGTCCAACCACACCACCCGGAAGTGCCACTGGCTCACCAGGATCGCCAAGGGAGACGACCTTTTGCCTCCCCCACCTGCTGGGCAGCCACCTCCTCCTCCGCCCCAGCAGCCGGCGGTCAGACTAGTCGGTGTGATACAAGACGAGTACCCAGAAGAGCATGGAACCTATGTCATGTTCACCAGCGTGGCCGATGATCGACGCAGCAGGCGGCTGCAGCAGCAAGAGGTGAATGCAGTAGCATCTGAGACACCAGAGTTCATGCATTGGTCTGAGAAGCCCATCAGCTGGAGCAGAGCTGACCACCCGTAAATAATGCCCAAACCTGGCTCATATGCCTTTGTTTTGGACGCCACCTTTGCCACGGACAAGCGAGTTGCTCGCTTCTCCAGAGTCCTGATAGATGGCGGCAGCAGCATCAACATCCTGTACAAGGATACCATGGAGAAGTTAGGAATCAGACAGAGGCAGCTTCAGTCCAGCCGGACAGTGTTCCATGGCATAGTTCCTGGCCTTTCCTTCTCACCAATCGGCAAGATTCTGATTGACGTCCTCTTTGGAGACAAAGATCATTTCTGCCGAGAGTCAATTTGGTTTGAGGTGGTGGACCTTGAGAGCACATACCATGCGTTACTTGGCCGGCCTGCCCTGGCCAAGTTCATGGCTGTCCCCCACTATGCCTACCTCAAGATGAAGATGCCGATTTCCAAGGGTTACCATAACTGGCGACTACAAGAAGTCATCTGCCTATGCAGCAGAGAGCAGTCGGCTGGCCGAGTTCCTCGTGATCGCAGCTGAGAAGCGGCTCCTTGACCGGGTTGTGGCAATGGCAAGCAAGCAGCCAGAGATGTCGCCTGATCCCAAGGGGTCGGAAGCTAAGGGCTCGCTCAAGCACTACAAGAAATATGTCAACCAGTGACCTTCTGTCAGTGACCCTAGAAGAATTGGTCATAAATTTATGATCATTTTAGATCAATAGGTCAAAAGCTCTTGGAGGGGCTCCAAGCCCTAACCTATAATGACCATTCTAGTCAGAAAGGTCATAATGTCATTAGAGGAAATGGTCGTAAAGCGGGAAGCACTGTCCATTGCCTCACGCCTAGCTGATAACGACCAATATAACATGGTCACTACACTTGAGTTTGAATGAATTAGGATGATTAGGCAGCCACCTCAGCAACCTCGCTTATATGTCACTGCCTAGGTGTCATTTTTTACTTAAATGTTAATATTCAACAACAGACAGGGTACACACTGACATGCAGGACCCATTTGACAGGTGGGGCCGAGCGCTTAATTCGCCCAAAAAACAGGCGCGAGGAGGGACTCGAACCCACGACCTCGCGCTTGCTTCGCTCGCTTGCTACCGTTGGGCTAGAGAGGGATAGTTGCTCAGGTATGGGAATTTATCTATACATTATATAAAACTACGGATCTCTCGTATCATTGACAAGTGGGACCTTCCGACCAGGTGGCATCAAACAGAGCAACAATTAGTAACACTGACAGCTGGGACCCATTTGACAGGTGGGTGAGCCACTGACAGGTGGGTGAGTGAGCATTTAATTCGCTAAAAAATGTGCGCTAGCGGGGACTCGAACCCACGACCTGGCGCTCGTTCGCTCGTTCGGTACCGCTGGGCTAGAGAGGGATTGTTGCTAATGTGTGGGTAGTTTTCTATATACTATACAAAACCACGACTCTCTCATGTCAGTGACAAGTGGGGCCTTCCGACCAGGTGGCGGCGGGTGGCATCGAACAGAGCAACACTTAGTGTTTTTCTAGGTCTTCCGACCAGGTGGCGCCGGGCGGCGCCGGAAGCAACCAGCAGGGGTTGCTCAGACGAGGGCGGGGCCGGTGGGCGGCGGGCGGCGGCCGAAGCAACCAGTAGGGGCTGCAGGTGACCTCGCCCATGGCCTCGCGGCGGAAGCAACCAGCAGGGGCGGAGGTGGGGACGGGGCCGACAGTGGAGGTAACCAGCAGGGGCGGGGGTGGAGGCGGGGGTGGAGGAGGGGCTAGCTGCCGAAGTGACCAGCAGGGGCGTGGGCGACTTGCGGTGGTGGGGGCGGGCGTAGGAACGACACCCACGCAAGGAGAGGCTCGCCGAGCATGGGGGACTCGCTGCCGCCGAGCATGGGGGACTCGCCGCCGCCGCAAGCAGACCTCACCCACGTATGCACTCCTCTCCTCCCCCCTCTCCTCTCCCTCTCTCCTCTCTGTTGATGTCATTGATTTGATGTAGATCTGTTACGAGAATCTCCACACACACACACACACACTGATTTGATGTAGGTTTGTTGTAATCTTGGTAAAATCTCCACACACGCACACACACACACACACTGATTTGATGAATTTGCTAGAAATTGTGAAGAGAATTTCTGTTGATGAATTTTTTTGGAGAATTGCTATTGATGAAATTGTTAAGAATTCTTTTTTAATTTAGTCAATTCATAGTGGTAAATTATGTTGTTAGCTATCAATAGAACAATGCTCTATGTTCTATTTTGTCCAAGAGTAAATTGCGTTGATGAAATTGATGTTGTTCTTTCCCTGAAACATGATCCTGAAATTGCTGTTGCTCTCTATTCTAAATTCCTAATTTATTTTATCCATGAGTAAATAATGAATGCTGAGTAAATAGGATCCTGATCCATTTGACTGATTCATGCCATGAGTAAATATTGAATGCCGATTTATTTTGTCCACCAAGTTGGACTAAAGTAGTGAGAAATTGGAAATAGCTGAATGTTGTGGTTAGGGAGTTAGCATAGAAAGTTGGGTGCCATTACTTCCATCAATTTTCATTAATTAATGTTGATGCACTTAGATTGATTTGCTAAGTTGCAACAATTTGTTGTCTTTGGCAGATGGACAGAAGCTGGATTAGAAAAGGAGTTAGAAAGTTTTCGAAAGAACATATGTAAGGAGTTGATGACTTCATGGCATTTGTTCGGGCAAATTTTGCCAACGATGCTCACATTATTTGCCCATGTTGTGAATGCCTCAACCGTCCAAGAATGGCTCAAGGAAGAGTGGAAGATCATATGCTTCTTAATGGGATGTCCAGCACATATGATAGATGGATATATCATGGAGAACCTTTAGACAGACAACCTCAACATTTTGAAGCTGATACAGAGGCCCCCCATATGATGGGTGGTGGTGATGCTGGCATTGATTTCATGGAAAAGGTTTTGCGAGATAATGCTGTTTTGGAGGAAGAGGATGGGCATGCAGATGATAGGATTCCTGACCTATTGAAGGATTTGTATGATGCTGAAGATCGTCCTGATGGACAGAAGTCGTTGTTTGCTGAGGTGTTAGAGGAGGCGAAGCACACAGCTCATGAAGGGGGTAAATTTTCAAGATTTACCTTCACCGTGAAGTTACTCCACATCAAGTCTTTCTACTGGATTAGCAATGCCGCATTCAACGCAATACTCCATCTTTTGAGCTTGCAATTCCCTGATAGTTGTGTTCCTAGATCTTATGATGAAGCATTGAGCATAATCCACAGGCTGGTGTTAGGTTATGTGTCAATACATGTGTACCCAAATAACTGTGTCTTGTTTCGGAAGGATTTAGCAAAGCATGACAACTGTCCAAAATGCAATGCATCTAGGTGGAAAGATGCTGATGGGAAGAAGTAAATACCGGAGAAGGTACTGAGGTACTTTCCCTTGATACCAAGGCTGCAATGGATGTTCATCTCAAAGAAAACATTGCGTGAGGTACAGTGGCACAAGCTGAAGCGGCAACCTGTGGACAATGAGCTGAGCCATCCAACGGATGGTGAGGCATGGAAAGAGTTTGACCGTATACATTTAGATTTTGCAGTAGATCCAAGGAACATAAAACTTGGCATTGCCACAGATGGGTTTAATCCGTTTGGGAACATGAGCACGTCTTATAGCATGTGGCCAGTTTTTGTGGTGCCGTACAACCTGACACCATGGGCATGCATGGATCAGTCCAACTTCATGATGTCATTGCTTATCCCGGGTCTAGAGTCTCCAGGAAAGGATTTTGATGTCTTTATGGAGCCCCTCGTAGAAGAACTGCTCCAGCTCTGGACTGGTGTACCTACATATGATGCCTTGAGTCTAGAAGAAAAGTTCAATCTACGTGATGCAATCATATGGTCCATCCATGATTTCCCGGCTCTGGACACTCTGTCTGGGAGGATCACAGCGGGTTATCAGGCTTGTGTCCATTGTGACAAAGACCCTTGCTCAAAGAGAATAAGGAGCAAGATCTGCTATATTGGGCACCGCCGCTTTCTTCCCTGAAACCATCGCTGGCAAAGAAGCAAAGATTTTAATGGTGAGAATGAAACCCGTGACAAGCCAGTTGAATTCACTAAAGAAGAGCTGGAGCAGCAACTTGAAAAGGTTAAAGATGTGAGACCAGGAAAGCTGGCAAAGAAAAGAAAGCATGAGGAAGGTAAATGTTGGGACCGGAGGTCTTGTTTGTGGGACCTGCCATACTGGGCTGATCTGAAATTAAGCGATAATCTCGATGTAATGCACATTGAGAAAAACATATGCGAGAATCTGCTAGGGACGTTTCTGAACATTGAAGGGAAGACAAAGGACACGGTTAGTTCTAGGCTTGATTCGGAGGACATGGGCATAAGAGAAGATTTGCATCTACAGCACAATGAAGATGAAGATTCATTTGAAATGCCACGAGCATGGTATACAATGAGTAAAGAACAAAAGCTTGCATTCTGTGAATTCCTAAGAGTGGTGAACTTTCCAGATGGTTATGCTGCTAACCTATCAAAGTGTGTTACTTCTGATGGATTCAAGCTTTCAGTACTGAAAACCCATGATTGTCACATCCTCCTCCAAAGTATTTTACCGGCGGGCCTTCGAGGAATCATGGACAAGGATATATATGAAGCGGTTGCTGAGCCGGGAAATTTCTTTAGAGAACTATGCTGCAAAACACTCAAGTTAACTGTCCTGGAAAGACTTGAAAAGGAAATCCCAATTATTCTTTGCAAGCTCGAGAAGATTTTCCCTCCAGCTTTCTTCACCGTGATGGTCCATCTGGTGGCGCACTTACCAAAAGAGGCAATGTTTAGAGGCCCTGTGCAATACGGTTGGATGTACCCAATCAAAAGAAGGTTGTTTACTTCTAAGCGTTATGTGCGAAACACGGCAAGACCTGAAGGTTCTATTGCTGAAGCATATGTCGTTGACGAGTGCTTGACTTTTTGCTCTAGATACTTTGGTGATGTGGAAACAAGATGGAACCGATCGGGCAGAAATAGAGAGCGGTCTGATTCGCAAAGTGGTGATGTCCCTGTTTTCAACCATGGCGTGAACTTTCTTGGAGCCTCACAATACTTGGAGGCTGGTGATGAGTATGATAAGACGGTTTGGTTTGTGCTCAGCAATTGCGCCGAGGTTCTACCATATATCGAGTACGTTATATCTTGTGCACTCATTATATATTTTTTTTTCTTGGGTTGGCACCAGCCTAATGTTTTAATTCACATGTTTTGTTGGCATTGTAGGAAATGCAAGGAAGAGTTAAATCAGGAAGAAAGCAATATCCATGTTGATAAAAGGGTTGCCAAGGGGTTTGCTAAGTGGTTTAAGAATCATGTGAGATCTTTAGCCACATGTTTTATGTTTTCTGTGTTATTCACCAATTGTTAAATACCATTGTTTGCTAAATGGTTTATTTGTGCAGATTGGAAAGTTGCATGAGGAGAAGAAGGTCAGTGATGATCTATTTGCTTTGGCATGCTTACCGGATAAGCGAGTGAGAGTGTATTCAGCATGCATTGCTCATGGTGTCCGGTACCACACCGTTGACCGTGAGGAAAAAAGGAAGACACAGAATATTGGAATCATCACTAAGGGGTCACATGATGGTGAGATCATTGACTTCTATGGCCAGTTGAGAAGCATCATAGAGTTGCAGTACAACTCTAGTGGAGGCATCCATCGCTCGGTTGTCTTATTTCGCTATGACTGGTTTGAGCTTGGTAGCAAGAAGAGGAGAGACTCTTTTGTCAAATATGATGGCCACTTCAAAAGCATCAACACCGCAAGGTGATGGTATAAGAGTGATCCCTTTATTCTAACAACACAAGCAACAATGGTGTTTTATCTGCCAGACACTCTTTTGCACGGAAAATGGCGAGTTGTGCAAAACTTTCAGCACAGACACTTGTGGAGTGTGACTGAAACTGAAGTGGAAAAGGGTCCCGGTGATGGTGGACTAACATACCAAGATGATGACTCTATGGAAGTTCCGTTGCAAGCTGATGATGACTCTATGGAAGTTCCGGTGCAAAGCAGAGTGCGAAGGGATCGGGAACATGTGATCGTTGGTGCTGCAACAGTTGAAGGCATCAAAAAAATAAGAAAGGTGGTAGCGGATGGGCATGAGAGCGAGGATGAGGAAAACAAGACTGATCATACTATACTGCAATATTGTAGTGAAGATGAGGAAAACAGGAGTGGGCATAGAGTTCCTTGTTTTCGTATCGACGATGATGAGTAGCGAATGGACATGAAGGTAAATTTGGTCTCCTTGGTGATCCTTCTAACTCTCTGTAGTTTTCCTTCTTGTGCATATGCATGGTGATCCTGATGTACTACAATTATCTCCAGGTAGCAAAATGCTTGAAGATCCTGATGGCTGTAGTGGTGTGATCCTGATGGCTGTATTTGGTTGTGATGTGATGTTGTTTTGATGGCATGGAGCTGATGGCAAAATGAAGTTGTGTTCTGATGGCATGGAGCTGTTGTGCTCAGAATGTTCTCAAAATGTTGTCTTGTAATGCAAAAGATTGCAAAATGATCATACAGAAGATTTTTTGAAGATCTTTAGTTCAAGTTTTGGTGATCAATTAGTTCAAGTTTTGGTCAGATCATATAGAAGTTTTGTGATCATTTAGTACTTTTTTTGAACTGAAGATGCTATTTTAACTGAATTTTGCTTCAACTGAACCCATTTCATTGTGAGCAAAAAAATATGCGCCAGCGGGGACTCGAACCCACGTCCGTGCGTTTGTTTCACTATGTTTCTACCACTGGGCTAGGACGAGACTATTAGTATTCCACTCTATGCCAACCCTTTTGAACATATCAAACTAGTCAAGTGTCAAGCACACACCTCACTGACAAGTGGGCCACTCAACCCACTCGCTAACAAGTGGGCCATTTTGCTATTTTACCCAAGCAACCAAAAATATGCGCGTGGCCAAAAAATATGCGCGCGCGGGGGTTCGACCCCACGACCGTGCGCTTAGTTCACTTGGTTTCTACCACTGGGCTAGGAAGAGTCTGTTGGTTTTGTAATCTATGCCTACCCTTTTCAATATATCAAACCAATCACGTAGAAAACATAGAACTCGCTGATAAGTGGACCCGCTCCCTCTCTTTTCCGCACTTCTCCTCACCACTCGACCCGCTCCTCCTCTCCATCAACGGCGCCGCACACCGCTGCCGGCTCCTTCCTCTCCCACCACCGGCCTCCCCACCGCTGCCGGCACCTTCCTCTCCCACCGCTGTCGACTCCTTCCTCTCCCACCGCCGCCGACTCCTTCCTCTCTCTCCCGAGGTATGAATCCTTCCTCTCTCTCTCTCCTTCCTGGTTGGATTAGTTTTCTGCTACTGGTTAGATTAGGGTTCTTGTCGGCGCCTTGATTGGATTTGATTAGATAAGGATTGGATTAGATTAGGGTTTGATTTGGTTAGGGTTTGATTGGGACTGCATTAGATTAGATTAGGGTTGGATTAGATTAGGGTTTGATTAGTGGGAAATGATTTAGTTAAGGATTATGCTGTCAAGTATGCTTTGTGCCTTTTGACAAGAGTGGGAAGTATGTTGTCAAGGATTATTCACTTAAGGATTTATTCAGTTAAGGGTTCTTGTCAAGTATTCAGTTAAGGATTCAGTTAAGGAATTAGATAAGTACAGATGTATGAGACACTTGGTATGAGCTGTAGAATGTTCTGTGCCATTTGATATGCTGCAAGTATGAGCATTATGAGGCAGTGAAACACTAGTGTGTTCTAATTTGTTTTTCTTTTTGTAATGTTTTACTAAGCACTGCTATGTAGGTGTACAAATACAATGTGATCATGCTAAGCACTACTATGTTGGTGCTTATGTTCTGATGTGTACAAATACAATTCTATCTAGGTGTTTGCACTGCTAAGATTTTCTTGGTCTCTTGTTTTTTCAGTTTTGATGTTATATTCATAGAAGTTTGCATATGTGTGCATCATGTAATGTGATCATGCTAGCTCAAAAGATTGAGAAAGGCTAGTGTCAGAAATGATCATAATCTCTTGATGATGCATGAAGTATTTCCTGCTATAATTTTCTTCAGTCACACTATTGTTTTGCTGTGCTTGATAAACCTGAGACTTCTTTCTATTGTAATATTGAAACTGTTGTTTTGTTGTACACTATTGGTCCATTTATAATAGATATGGTTCTGGTCAATTTATAGTAGATATGGTTCTGGTCAATTTATATTGTTGTGTTCTTGTCAATTTATAGTAGATTTTAGTGTTGTTGCTGTTGGTGCTCACCTGATGATGTTGCTGTTGCTGTGTTAGTTTACTATGCTATTGATGTTGATGTGCTTGTTTATAGTAGGAGCAAATTGAGGCCATTGCCATTTATATTAGTATTCCAAATTGAGGCCCTGGCAAACACATGTAGTAATTATTCTACTGTTTTGAAGTGCTTGTTTCCTATTTCTGTCCAGTCCTGTTGTTTAATTTACAATGCTGCTTTACAGAGAAGTGAGATGGCTGGCTTGGAAGGTTTCGAGTTCTTCGAGATCGTAATTGAGAAATCTTGCAGTAGGCAGGTATATTTATCATCACTCATTTCTTTATCATCAATCATTTCTTTATCATCACTCTATTGTCTAGTGCTTGGTTGCCACAATTAACCACTTCTTAACCCTCGCTGCAGAGGCTTCCTGACAAGTTTGCGAAGATGCTCGCCGGCCATGTGCCCCACAAAATGAAGCTGCGGGAGGCCGGCAGCGGGTTTCACAGGCTGTGGGACATGTTGGTGCTGTTCGATGGTGAAGGCCACATGTACCTAGGGCCCGGCTGGGAGCATTTTGCCCGCCCCCATGAGCTACAGCTCGGGTACTTCCTTGTATTCCGCTATGGCGGCGATACCATGTTCACCGTGAAGATGTTCGACAACACCATGTGCCGCATGTACTACCAGCACGACGACGATGCCAGTAAGCTCTCTGCCTCTCTTCTTCCTGTCCTTTTGGCTTCCTCTACCTGCACGACGACAACACCATGTTCACAATTTGTTGCATTTGGCCAGGCAATGGGAGCAGCAGCGGGGATGATGAGGAGCAGAGCGGGGATGACGAGGAGCAGCCTATTCTGGCTGACGACGACCATGCTATGATGGTGGCTGACGACGACCCTGCTATGGTGGTGGCGGATGACGACCTTGCTATGGTGGTGGCGGACGACGACCTTGCTACGGTGGTGGCGGACGACGACCTTGCTATGGTGGTGGCGGACGGCGACCTCGCGATGGTGGTGGCGCCTGCAATCCCACAGCTTGGTGACAGGACCATGCCAATTGTGGTAGAGGAGTACATCCGTGTTGGGATTCGCCACTCTGAGCGCATCAGGTTGATGAAGGAGAAGAACGAGGAGTGAAGATGTTAAGAAAATGAAGTGGCAATGTTAAGCATGTTAGGTTTAAGCTTGTTCATGTAATCTGAACATGTCAATGTTAAGTATGTTAGATTTAATTTTGTGCATGCTCATGGATGTTGTATGACAGTATCATCTAAACATGTCAATTTCTTAACAATGAATATTTAGTTGGGTAATTGATGGGAATTAAAAAAATTTCTGCATGCTCATGGATGAAAGATAAAATTATGGGTTTTTGTGCATGCTCATGTATGAAACAATATAAGTTTCATTTTTTGAATGCTAAAAACATGACTCAAACCCTAGCCATGGACGACCGCCATGACGAAATCCGCCGGTTTTTGAAAACACCGTAAAAAATTCAAAAACCGTTTTTCATTTTTTGAATGCTAAAGACATGCGTTTTTCGTGAAGCGGCTACAAGGAGGGGCACCGTACCCCAAATGGCGCCATTCCATGTCTATCTCAAAGTAGACTCTATTTTACGGACGGTCGCCAAAAAGCATGCATTTCCGACCGTCGTAGCTACTCCCGGCAATTCAGACCACCTTCGGCCGATTCAGCTAGAACCGGCTGGAATTTGAACTACGGGTCCTCCATAGCTTGCCCATTATTTTCACTAAAAATGCGTTTTAGCTTCACCAGTAGGCATTTCATCACAGAATCAACAACAGATTTGCATGGCTCAAACCCTAGCCACGGACGGCCACCGCGACGAAATCGGTCAGCTTTTGAAAACACCATAAAAAATTCCAAAAAAAAATCAAAAAAATAGCAGACTTCTGCGTCACATCATCAAATGTGGCTTACCAACTAGCAAAAATACTAAACTTGCAATACCTGCATTTTCTTGAAAAAGTGTTCTCAAAAACGACCTACCGTGAACGAAGATTGATGGCTTTCAAGCCAAACTAGCAATGATATGGCTGCATTCGTTGAATAGTTTCTGATAATATGCCAAAATTTGGATCATGCCTCCGTCTTGTGATGGCAAACAATGTTGACAAAGCGAGGTTCCAACTTGTTTAACAAAAAAACCGTTTTTCATTTTTTGAATGCTAAAGACATGCGTTTTTCGTGAAGCGGCTACAAGGAGGGTCACCCCAAACGGTGCCATTCCATGTCTATCTCAAGGTAGACCCTATTTTACGGACGGTCACCAAAAAGCATGCATTTCCGAACCTCGTAGCTACTCCCGACAATTCAGACCACCTGTGACCGATTCAGCTGGAACCGGCTGGAATTTGAACTGCGGGTCCTCCATAGCTTGCCCGTTATTTTCACTAAAAATGCCTTTTTAGCTTCACAGGTAGGCATTTCATCACAAAATCGACAACAGATTTGCATGGCTCAAACCCTAGCCATGGACGGCCTGTAACGCCCTCGATGCGACTATAGCTCCCACGTGTCGAGGCACGACTTAGAGACATAACCGCATTGAAAGCAATGTCGCAAGTTAGGCAATCATCACAACATCCCATGTAATGCATAATAAAAAGGGGAGATACATAGTTGGCTTACACCCGCCACGTCACATCAACGTACATAAATAACATCCATCATACAAACACTCATGGCCCGACTACGGCGCCAAAATAGAAGAAAACCCAACATGCGACAAGGCCCCGAATCAAACCCCAACTAGGCACCACTACTGATCATCAGGAAAAGACACGTAGTATCGCTGAGAGTCTTCGTCAAACTCCCACTTGAGCTCGTACTCGTCACCTGGAGCGGAATCACCTGGACCTGCATCTGGAGTTATAGTATCTGTGAGCCACAAGGACTCAGCAATCTCGCACCCTCGCGATCAAGACTATTTAAGCTTGTAGGAAGGGTAAGGCAAAATATATGTGGAGCTGCAGCAAGCGACTAGCATATATAGTGGCTAACTTATACGCAAAAGAGAGCGAGAAGAGGAGGCAAAGCGCGAGCGAGAAACTAGAGAGCAACCTGCGCAAAACATTACTCCAACACCGTGTCCACTTCCTGGACTCCGCCGAGAAGAGGCCATCACGGTAACACACTCAGTTGATTCATTTTAATTAATTAAGGTTCAAGTTATCTACAACCGGACATTAACAAATTCCCATCTTCCCATAACCGCGGGAACGGCTTTCAAAAGTTCAATCCCTGCAAGGGAGTCCCAACTTAGCCCATGACAAGCTCTCACGGTCAATGAAGGAATAGACCTCCTCCCAAGACGTTCCGATCAGACTCGGTATCTCGGTAACTCATGACACTTCGACAGGTTAAAACAAGACCAGCAACACCGCCGGAATGTGCCGACAAATCCCGATAGGAGCTGCACATATCTCTATCTCAGGGCACACTCAGATGAGCGCTCCATACAACTAAAACCAAACCTCGAGTTTCCCCGAGGGGGCGCTGCACAGGACTCTAGTTTGGACCAACACTCAAAGGAGCACTAGCCCGGGGGGGTTTAAAATAAGATGACCCGCGGGCTCCAGAAACCCGAGGGAAAAAGAGGCTAGGTGGCAAATGGTAAGACCAAGGTTGGGCGCTGCTGGAAAAGTTTTAATCAAGGCGAACTATCAAGGGGTTCCCATTATAACCCAACTGCGTAAGGAACGCAAAATCCGGGAACATAACACCGATATGACGGAGACTAGGGCGGCAAGAGTGGAACAAAACACTAGGCAAGAGGCCGAGCCTTCCACCCTTTACCAAGTATATAGATGCATTAAGATAACATGGCAATATGATGATATCCCAACAAGTAAATAAATGTTCCAACAAGGAACGCCTCTAATCTTCACCTGCAACTAGCAACGCTATAAGAGGGGCTGAGCAAAGCGGTAACATAGCCAATCAACGGTTTGCTAGGACATGGTGGGTTAGAGTTTCAACATGGCAATTGGGAGGCTGACAAGCAAAAGGTAGGCATCGTAGCATTGGCATTGCAAGAGCGAGCAAACTAGCATAGCAAAGATAGTAGTGATTTTGAGGGTATGATCATCTTGCCTGCACAGTTGTCAGAGTTGACTGGATCCTCACAAGAAAACTCAACGGGCTCCTCGGTAGCGAACTCGTCTCCCGGCTCTACCCAAACAATACAAACAAGCAACGAGGATACAATCAACCACGTGCAAGGATCAAGCGATACGACGAAATGATGATATGCTATGCGGGATGCGATGCGGGATGCAAAATGCAAGATATGACATGCATGAACCTGGCCTCAACTTGGAATTCCAAGGGTGCCACTGGAAAGATGAGATGAAATCGCTTGAAAACGATATAAAGAACGCCGGAATCGGAGTTACGGTTTGGAAATGGCAAGCGATTCAAAAATGACACCGGTCTGCAATTTACAGCAAGTAGGCATCTAAATGCAATGCAATGAACATGCTACAGCCACCAAACATGACAACAAAATACATGGCAGGGATGCACACAAGATGCTTAACAAAAGACTAGCACTGAGCCACGACCAAATCATCCATTATGAGGTTCAAACAAGCATGGCAAAAACGCAAATGCAAAACAGATTTCAGACTTAGTGAAATTAACACTTGTCTGAAATTTCAGATCACGAAGCCCTCTATGGAGCAGCAAAACAACATGATACACGACCTGATTAAGATAAATAAGAATATGGCATGGAGCTACTCAACAAGCTTAACAAAACTCCCAAAGTGACCTGGGGCCAAAAGGGATCACAAAATATACTAACAAGCACACGAACATAGCAAAAACATAATCAGTTTTCAGACTTAGTGAAAACTGAGACATGCTGAAATATAACTCACGAAGGCATGTAAACGAGCTCGATGCACTCACTACGGTGCAAGTCATGGCACGGCAAGCATACATCCATTAAGAAGGCACAAAATACAATCCATACATGGCAAGAACAATGGCATAGCATGCACGATCAACTACAATAGCATCGGCAAAATCGCAAACGAGTTGACGATCTGCCCAGATTCACCACGAAGCAAAAGTAGAGCTCGATTGACTCAAGCTAGGATGCTCCATAATTGCAAACAAAGACATGGATGGATAGAGAATAACATGATTAACAAAACTCCTTACTGATGATCCTCAAAAGAGGCACGGATCACTAGGAAACAAGCTGAACATATGGCATCATGAATTAAATAATCCCAGACTTAGTGAAAACTACTAAGTCCCTGAAAACATATTTACCGGGTGCCTCACTTTGCAAGCTTGCACAAGTCACCACACACATCCTACAAATGCATGGGTTGCACCTCTGGAAATAAGACAAAATGCTTAACAAAACATATGAAGGACTCATAGGCATATCATGCACACAATAAACATGGCAAACATGACAAAAGTCTAAGATGAACTAGCAGATCTGACAATTAACTCACGAGGCCTCCTTCTAACAGAATTTTGGGAATCAAGATGCACTCCAATGAAAACGACGCAATGTAATGAAAGGATGTATTCGCTGAGATGAACATTTTGATATGCTATATGCCCAAATTGGAGCTACGGATGCAACGTTATGGAGCCTCGAACATAGCAACTTGGACTAAAAATTTTAGGGACTTAGTGAAAAAAAACTACCCCGGATCAGATCTAGGGTTTGACCAGCGGGCACGCGAACCGAGGCGCGGCCGGGGCACTGTAGCAGCTCAAGGACCGCGGCGGCCGGGTCTCTCGCTGGAGAGGCCGCCGGCGACGAGGAGGCGGGACGGCGGCGTGCGGGCACGGGGCCGTCGGC
>NC_041384.1:579407732-579414828 GCF_002162155.2 Triticum dicoccoides | reverse complement strand
GGAGTGGCGAGGGCCACGTGGCGGCTGCGGACAGGCTGGCGGCGGCGGCGGACGTTGTCCGGCCTGGCGCGGACACGTCTGGCGGCGGCGGGATCCTGTTTGTTTAGCTAGGGTTTCGGGGAGGAAGAAGAGATCCGAAAACGGGGGGGGGGCTATTTATAGGCATAAGTGGAGCTAGGAGAGTCCAAATGAGGTGCGGTTTTCGGCCACGCGATCGTGATCGAACGCTCTAGGGAATGGAGTAGAGTTTGGTGGGTTTTGGGTCAAATTGGAGGGGTGTTGGGCTGCAACACACACGAGGTCTTTTCAGTCCCTCGGTTAACCGTTGGAGTATCAAACGAAGTCCAAATGATACGAAACTTGATAGGCGGTCTACCGGTAGTAAACCAAGGCCGCATGACAAGTCTCGGTCCAATCCGGAAATGTTTAATCCCCACACACGAAAGAAAGCTAGAAATGGCCACCGGAGGAGAACGGAGCGCCGGAATGCAAAACGAACAACGGGGAAAATGCTCGAATGCATGAGATGAACACGTATGCAAATGCAATGCACATGATGACATGATATGAGATGCATGAAAAGAAAACAACACATGGAGACAAAGACCCGAACCCGAGAAATAAATATAACTTAACGCCAGAAACGGCAAGAGTTGGAGTACAAATAGGGAAAGTTACATCTGGGGTGTTACAACACTCCACCACTACGAAAAGATCTCGTCCCGAGATCTAGGACTGAAAGAACTCCGGGTACTCAGAACGGAGGTGATCCTCGCGTTCCCAGCTAGCTTCACGGTCGGAATGGTGTGACCACTTGACTTTGAAAATTTTGATTTACTTGTTGCGAGTCTTGCGTTCAGTCTCTTCAAGAATAGCAACTGGGTGCTCAATATAAGAGAGATCTTCTTGGAGCTCAATGTCATCGAAGTTGACGGTGCGGTCAGGAGTCTTGAAGCACTTTCGAAGCTGAGAGACATGGAACACGTCATGAACATTTGCAAAGTTTGAAGGAAGCTCGAGTTGATAGGCGAGGTCACCTCTCTTGCTGACAATCTTGAAAGGTCCCACGTATCTAGGGGCAAGCTTCCCTTTGATACCGAAGCGACGAGTACCTTTCATAGGAGAGACGCGGAGGTAAACATGATCTCCGATCTCGAAAGCCAAATCACGGTGCTTACTATCATAGTAGCTCTTCTGGCGGGATTGGGGTGCTTTGAGGTTATCACGAATGACTTTGCACATTTCTTCTGCTTCTGTGATTAAGTCATTACCCAAAAGCTGACGTTCACCGGTTTCAGACCAGTTGAGAGGGGTACGGCAGTTCCTGCCATACAGAATTTCAAAAGGGGCCTTGCCCGAACTTCCTTGAAAACTGTTGTTATAGGAGAATTCAGCATAAGGAAGACAATCCTCCCACTTCATACCGAAGGAGATCACACAAGCCCTGAGCATATCTTCAAGAATCTGGTTGACACGCTCGACTTGACCGCTTGTTTGAGGATGGAAAGCAGTGCTAAAGCGGATGTTGGTGCCCATGGCCTTCTGAAAAGAATCCCAAAACTTGGAGGTAAAGATGCTGCCACGGTCTGAAGATATCACTTGAGGAATACCGTGCAGAGAGACAATACAAGAGGTATAGAGTTCCGCCAATTGAGCTGCAGTGATCGACTCTTTGATAGGCAGAAAGTGAGCCACTTTGGTGAGCTTGTCGATGCCAACGAATATAGCATCATTGCCACGCTTGGACTTTGGAAACCCAGTCACGAAGTCCATTTCAATGTGGTCAAACTTCCATTATGGAATGGCAAGAGGTTGGAGGAGACCAGCTGGCCTTTGGTGTTCTGCCTTCACTCTTCTGCAGACATCACATTCATTCACGAATTGAGCAATCTCGCGCTTCATTCGAGTCCACCAATAAGCTTGCTTAAGGTCCTGATACATCATCGTGCTCCCAGGGTGGATGGAGAGGAGAGAATTGTGAGCCGCATTCATGATCACTTTACAGAGGTCACCTTTGGGCACAACAATATGATCCTCGAAGAAGAGAGTGTCCTTGTCATCAAGGAGGTAGCACTTGTAGTTGGACTGACTCTTGGCAATCCCAATCTTCACCTTTTTCACCATAGCATCAAGAAGCTGGGCTTGGCGAATCCGGTCTTCTAAGGTAGGAGAGACTTGAAGGTTGGCGAGGAAACCTTGAGGGACAACTTGCAGATTAAGCTTGCGGAAAACTTCACAAAGCTCGGGTTGATAAGGCTTGAGAATCAGACTGTTGCAGTAGGCCTTTCTGCTCAAAGCGTTAGCAATCACATTGGCCTTGCCTGGAGTGTACTCAATACTCGGATTATACTCTTGAATCATTTCAACCCATCGAGTTTGCCTAAGGTTGAGATTAGGCTGAGTGAAGATGTACTTGAGACTCTTGTGATCAGTGAAAATGTCCACTTTTCTTCCCAATAGAAGATGTCTCCAAGTCAACAGAGCATGCACAACTGCCGCCAACTCGAGATCATGAGTGGGGTAGTTTTTCTCATTAGGCTTCAACTGGCGAGATGTATAAGCAACAACTTTCTTCTCTTGCATCAATACTGCGCCAAGACCTTGGAGAGAGGCATCACAAAAGACCTCGTACGGCTTGGATTCATCAGGCGGAGTCAGAACTGGAGCAGTGATCAACTTCTCTTTCAAAGTGTTGAAAGCAATATCACACTCCGGAGACCAAACGTACTTGACGTGCTTCTGGAGAAGATTAGAGAGAGGCTTCGTGATCTTAGAAAAGTTTTCAACGAATCTTCGGCAATAGCTTGCGAGACCGAGAAAACTGCGGAGTTGCTTCACGTTCTGAGGAGGTTCCCAATTCACAATTGCAGACACCTTCTCAGGATTCACGGAAATGCCCTTGGCAGAGATGATATGACCAAGATAAAGAACCTCATCGAGCCAAAATTCACACTTGGAGAACTTGGCGTAGAACTGATGTTCCCTGAGCTTATCAAGAACCAAACGCAAGTGCTTGGCATGATCTTCCTTGTTCTTGGAGAAAACCAGAATGTCGTCGAGATAGACCAAAATGAAGTCATTGGTGTAGGCGTTGAAGATGAAGTTCATCATGCGAGAAAACGTCGGAGGAGCATTGGCAAGGCCAAAAGACATGACAGTGTATTCATATGAACCAAAGCTTGTTCTGAATGTTGTCTTAGGAATATCTTCTTAGCAAATGCGAATCTGGTGATAACCCATACGGAGATCAAGCTTGGAGAAAACTTGGGCACCTTTGAGTTGTTCGAACAGCTCATTGATGTTGGGAAGTGGGTATTTGTTCTTGATGGTCTTCTTGTTCACTGGAGGGTAATCAACACAAAGTCGGTCCGTTCCATCCTTCTTCTTCACAAAAAGAACACCACAACCCCACGGAGAAGAACTAGGCCGGATAAGACCCATTCTCTCTTGCTCATCGAGTTGCTTCTTCAGCTCCTTCAACTCTTCAGGTCCGAGCTTGTAAGGACGTTTGCACACAGGTTCCGTGCCAGGCTCAAGTTCAATAATGAATTCAACTGGCCGGTGCGGAGGCATTCCTGGGAGCTCTTCTGGAAAGACGTCTTGATATTCGCAAACGACTAGAATTTGAGAGATGGCATCCAATTCACCCTTCTCATTGAGAGAAAACAGACGGACGGTATTATCCCGAGCGGCAAAGACAATGACATCCTCAGACGAATGAGTCAATTGAATCTGCCTGGCAGCACAATCAAGATGTGCCTTGTGCTTAGAAAGCCAATCCATTCCGAGAATAAGATCAATATCTGAGTTACCAAGAACAATTGGGGAAGAAAGGAACTTGTAGTCACCCAATGTGATAGTAACCTCAGGGACGCAGGTGTTAGCTGTCATCTGCTTGCCCGGTGACACAATTTGCAAGGAACTTTGCAGATACTGATAATCACACTCATACTTTGATGCAAAAGGTTTAGAAATGAAGCAATGCGATGCACCCATGTCAAAAAGAACTTTTGCAGGAATATCATTAACAGGAAGGTTACCCATGATCACATCTGGTGAGTCCTTTGCCTGAGCTGCATTCACCATATTGACCTTGGCGAACTTGGGGTTATGCTTGACCACAGCTGTACTTGCCGATCTCACAGGAGGAGGAGGAGGAAGAAGCCTCTGGTTGAGACACTTGTTGGCATAGTGACCCTTCTGTTGGCACTTGTTGCACGTGACCTCTGAAAGCGGACGGTGATACGGAGCACTCAATCTTGGAGCTTGAGACGAAGCCTTGTTCTGAAAGCCAGGGTTGGGTGGGTGGGAAGAACCACTGCCACCTTTGCTCTTCTACTGATACGGCTGACGGAACGGAGGAGGAGGAAGCCAAAACTTCTGCTGCTTGGCCACTTGAGTAGAGGAAGAAGGAGTAACATCTCTAACTTGCTTCCTGGAAGCATCACACCTCAACTGAGCAGCCTCTTGCTTCAGTGCCATATTGTAGAACTCATCGTACCTCAAGGGCTCAAAGAGAACAAGAGAGAGCTGAATATCTTCTCTGAGACCACCCCTGAACTGATATATCATGCTCTTCTCATCAGGAACGTCCTGCTTGGCAAAGCGGGTGAGCTTCTGGAACAACTTGTTGTAGTCATAGACAGACAAAGAGCCTTGCTTCAGATTGCGGAATTCCTCACGCTTGCTTTCAACCACGCTCTGTGGAATATGATGAGCTCAGAAATCTCGACGGAAATCATCCCAAGTGATAACACGTCCACCTCTGGAATCCTTGTACTGCTGGAACCATTCTGCAGCTTGATCTTTGAGTTGGAAGGAAGCGAACTTGACAAAGTCCTCATGCCTGACGTTACTGCACTCGAAATGCTAACACAGATCCACAAGCCAATCGTCAGCATCGGTTGCCTCAACACAATTGCTGAAAGTCTTTGGCCCGTTAGCAAGGAACTGTTTGAGTGTAGCAAAGTGACTCTGATTGCTGCCTTGATTCCCTTGACTGCCTTGATTGCGCTCTTGAAGAATTTGCATGATCAGCTGTGTGTTTGCATTGGTTGCGGCCATCACAGCTTGCCATGCCTCTGGAGGAGGTGGAGGTGGTGGCGGATCAGGATTCGGAGTCGTGCACGTTGGAGGAGCCATCCTGAAGAGGTTGACCGCCATTAGCACATTGACAGATAAATATTGAAGCTGAATCCAACGGAATGAAAATTGCAACATATAGTCTTCACATCCGAACAAAATGAACGAATGCATTCCTCTTCAAATGGTCACATATCCATAAATTGAGAAGCCACGTAGAATAACAAGGTACGGATCAAGAACGAATAATCGGTAAGAAATCCCAATCTCAAACCAATATCCGTGGAAGAAGAACTAGAGCTACTAGAATTCCCACCTATGAAACTCCCGAACCTTTCCGGTTATGCAATCAGGTGTTGGGGATACAGGGGAAGCATAATATCTCAACCAAACTAGCAAATCCTACATCCAGCTGTATCCATCCTTCAACACATAACCAAGAAAACTTCGGAAACCATCTACCTGAACCTTCGAAAAGCATCCGTTATACAAGTTATGGCGATACTCCCGAACTCCCGCCCCAGTATTGGGTGGCGTCGAGGTTATCTCACCAACGAACTGCATAAAAGAGATTTTTGATGTCGGCGAACATATCTCAAGTATTCCAGAATTGCAACGATAAAATTATGATGACAACACCTCAGAGCTCAACTCCCCGGGACACTTCTACTAAACCCCTGACAGGAGGCACCAAGACAATGTTCTCATCATAAGCCATCGGAACGATTCCAAGATACTCGCGTGATCCTAAATTTTTTTTAGTGAAATTTGAGAAGAGAAGAGTCAAAACTCTACGTCAGGATGCCTTACTAGAGCGATGAGGAGACTGGGAAGTAAAAAGAATTCCTAAGCTCTCCGATATATAATTCCTAAAGACTCAAAACATTTTTCTAGACACAACTTGGCTACTAAAAACGATCAAGCAATGGGGTTCCTAAGGTCGGGGAAGGCTCTGATTACCAACTTGTAACGCCCTCGATGCGACTATAGCTCCCACGTGTCGAGGCACGACTTAGAGACATAACCGCATTGAAAGCAATGTCGCAAGTTAGGCAATCATCACAACATCCCATGTAATGCATAATAAAAAGGGGAGATACATAGTTGGCTTACACTCGCCACGTCACATCAAAGTACATAAATAACATCCATCATACAAACACTCATGGCCCGACTACGTCGCCAAAATAGAAGAAAACCCAACATGCGACAAGGCCCCGAATCAAACCCCAACTAGGCACCACTACTGATCATCAGGAAAAGACACGTAGTATCGCTGAGAGTCTTCGTCAAACTCCCACTTGAGCTCGTACTCGTCACCTGGAGCGGAATCACCTGGACCTGCATCTGGAGTTATAGTATCCGTGAGCCACAGGGACTCAGCAATCTTGCACCCTCGCGATCAAGACTATTTAAGCTTGTAGGAAGGGTAAGGCAAAATATATGTGGAGCTGCAGCAAGCGACTAGCATATATGGTGGCTAACTTATACGCAAAAGAGAGCGAGAAGAGGAGGCAAAGCGCGAGCGAGAAACTAGAGAGCAACCTGCGCAAAACATTACTCCAACACCGTGTCCACTTCCCGGACACCGCTGAGAAGAGGCCATCATAGTAACACACTGAGTTGATTCATTTTAATTAATTAAGGTTCAAGTTATCTACAACCGGACATTAACAAATTCCCATCTGCCCATAACCGCGGGCACGGCTTTCGAAAGTTCAATCCCTGCAGGGGAGTCCCAACTTAGCCCATGACAAGCTCTCACGGTCAATGAAGGAATATACCTCCTCCCCAGACGTTCCGATCAGACTCGGTATCTCGGTAACTCAAGACACTTCGACGGGTTAAAACAAGACCAGCAACACTGCCCGAATGTGCCGACAAATCCTGATAGGAGCTGCACATATCTCTTTCTCAGGGCACACTCAGATGAGCGCTCCATACAACTAAAACCAAACCTCGAGTTTCCCCGAGGGGGCGCTGCACAGGACTCTAGTTTGGACCAACACTCAGA
>NC_041384.1:579404862-579407153 GCF_002162155.2 Triticum dicoccoides | reverse complement strand
GTGGCAAATGGTAAGACCAAGGTTGGGCGCTGCTGGAAAAGTTTTAATCAAGGCGAACTATCAAGGGGTTCCCATTATAACCCAACCGCGTAAGGAACGCAAAATCCGGGAACATAACACCGATATGACGGAAACTAGGGCGGCAAGAGTGGAACAAAACACTAGGCGAGAGGCCGAGCCTTCCACCCTTTACCAAGTATATAGATGCATTAAGATAACATGGCAATATGATGATATCCCAACAAGTAAATTAATGTTCCAACAAGGAACGCCTCCAATCTTCACCTGCAACTAGCAACGCTATAAGAGGGGCTGAGCAAAGCGGTAACATAGCCAATCAACGGTTTGCTAGGACATGGTGGGTTAGAGTTTCAACATGGCAATTGGGAGGCTGACAAGCAAAAGGTAGGCATCGTAGCATTGGCATTGCAAAAGAGCGAGCAAACTAGCATAGCAAAGATAGTAGTGATTTCGAGGGTATGATCATCTTGCCTACACAGTTGTCAGAGTTGACTGGATCCTCACAAGCAAACTCAACAGGCTCCTCGGTAGCAAACTCGTCTCCCGGCTCTACCCAAACAAGACAAACAAGCAACAAGGATACAATCAACCACGTGCAAGGATCAAGCGATACGACGAAATGATGATATGCTATGCGGGATGCGATGCGGGATGCAAAATGCAAGATATGACAGGAAATGCATGAACCTGGCCTCAACATGGAATTCCAATGTTGCCACTGGAAAGATGAGATGAAATCGCTTGAAAACGATATAAAGAACGTCGGAATCGGAGTTACGGTTTGGAAATGGCAAGCGATTCAAAAATGACACCGGTCTGCAATTTACAGCAAGTAGGCATCTAAATGCAATGCAATGAACATGCTACAGCCACCAAACATGACAACAAAATACAAGGCAGGGATGCACACAAGATGCTTAACAAAAGACTAGCACTGAGCCACGACCAAATCATCCATTATGAGGTTCAAACAAGCATGGCAAAAACGCAAATGCAAAACAGATTTCAGACTTAGTGAAATTAACACTTGTCTGAAATTTCAGATCACGAAGCCCTCTTCGGAGCAGAAAAACAACATGATACACGACCTGATTAAGATAAATGAGAAAATGGCACGGAGCTACTGAACAAGCTTAACAAAAGTCCCAACGTGACCTGGGGCCAAAAGGGATCACAAAATATACTAACAAGCACACGAACATAGCAAAAACATAATCAGTTTTCGGACTTAGTGAAAACTGAGACATGCTGAAATATAACTCACGAAGGCATGTAAACGAGCTCGATGCACTCATCACGGTGCAAGTCATGGCAAGGCAAGCATACATCCATTAAGAAGGCACAAAATACAAGCTATACATGGCAAGAATAATGGCATAGCATGCATGGATCAACTACAATAGCATCGGCAAAATCGCAAACGAGTTAACAATCTGCCCAGATTCACCACGAAGCAAAAGTAGAGCTTGATTGACTCAAGCTAGGCTGCTCCATAATTGCAAACAAAGACATAGATGCATAGAGCATAACATGATTAACAAAACTCCTTACTGATCATCCTCAAAAGAGGCACGGATCACTAGGAAACAAGCTGAACATATGGCATCATGAACTAAATAATCCCACACTTAGTGAAAACTACTAAGTCCCTGAAAACAGATTTACCGGGTGCCTCACTTTGCAAGCTTGCACAAGTCACCACACACATCCTAAAAATGCATTGGTTGCACCTCTGGAAAGAAGACAAAATGCTTAACAAAACATATGAAGGACTCACAGGCATATCATGCACACAATAAACATGGCAAAAATGACAAAAGTCTAAGATGAACTAGCAGATCTGACAATTAACTCACGAGGCCTCCTTCTAACAGCATTTTGGGTATCAAGATGCACTCAAATGAAAATGATGCAATGGAATGAAATGGTGTACTCTCTGAGGTGCACATTTTGATATGCTATATGCCCAAATCGGAGCTACGGATGCAAATGTTACGGAGCCTCGAACATAGCAACTTGGACTAAAAATTTTAGGGACTTGGTGAAAAAAAACTACCCCGGATCAGATCTAGGGTTTGACCCGCGGGCACGCGAACCGAGGCGCGGCTGGGGCACTGTAGCAGCTCGAGGACCGCGGCGGCCGGGTCTCTCGCTGGAGAGGCCGCCGGCAACGAGGAGGCGGGACGGCGGCGTGGGGGCGCGGGGCCGCCGGCGACGGGTTTGGTGGCGGGGGCGGCGAACTTGGCGAGGCGGGGTCCGGCGCGTGGAGG
>NC_041384.1:579402051-579404504 GCF_002162155.2 Triticum dicoccoides | reverse complement strand
GGCGGCGGAGGATGACCCGGGCGGCGGCGGCGGCTACGGGCCTCGGGGGCCCGACTCGGGCCTCCCGGGCCGCGGTGGCGGCGGAGTGGCGAGGGCCACGTGGCGGCTGCAGAGAGGCTGGCGGCGGCGGCGGACGTTGTCCGGCCTGGCGCGGACACGTCCGGCGGCGGCGGGATCCTGTTTTTTTTAGCTAGGGTTTCACGGCGGAAGAAGAGATCCGAAAACGGGGGGGCTATTTATAGGCACAAGTGGAGCTAGGAGAGTCCAAATGAGGTGCAGTTTTCGGCCACGCGATCGTGATCGAACGCTCTAGGGCATGGAGCAGAGTTTGGTGGGTTTTGGGCCAAATTGGAGGGGTGTTGGGCTACAACACACACGAGGCCTTTTCGGTCCCTCGGTTAACCGTTGGAGTATCAAACGAAGTCCAAATGATACGAAACTTGACAGGCGGTCTACCGGTAGTATACCAAGGCCGCATGACAAGTCTCGGTCCAATCCGGAAATGTTTAATCCCCACACACGAAAGAAAGCTAGAAATGGCCACCGGAGGAGAATGGAGCGCCGGAATGCAAAACGGACAACGGGGAAAATGCTTGAATGCATGAGATGAACACGTATGCAAATGCAATGCACATGATGACATGATATGAGATGCATGAAAAGAAAACAACACACGGAGACAAAGACCCGAACCCGAGAAATAAATATAACTTAATGCCGGAAACGGCAAGAGTTGGAGTACAAATAGGGAAAGTTACATCCGGGGTGTTACACGGCCGCCGCGACGAAATCGGTCGGTTTTTGAAAACACCATAAAAATTCAAAAAAAATCAAAAAATGGGAGGCTTCCGCGTCACATCATCGAATGTGGCCTACCAACTAGCAAAAATACTAAACTTGCAATACCGGCATTTTCTTGAAAAAGTGTTCTCAAAAACGACCTACCATGGACGAAGATTCATGGCTTTCAAGCCAAACTAGCAAAGATATGGCCGCATTCGTTGAATACATTCTGATAATATGCCCAAATTTGGTGCATGCCTCCATCTTGTGATGGCAAACAATGTTGCCAAAGCGAGGTTCCTACTTGTTTAACAAAAAAAATCATTTTTCATTTTTTGAATGCTAAAGACATGTGTTTTTCGTGAAGCGGCTACAAGGAGGGGCACCCCAAACGGTGCCATTCCATGTCTATCTCAAAGTGGACCCTGTTTTACGGATGGTCGCCAAAAAGCATGCATTTCCGACCCTCGTAGCTACTCCCAACAATTCAGACCACCTTCGGCCGATTCAGCTGGAGCCGGCTGGAATTTGAACTGCGGGCCCTCCATAGCTTGCCCGTTATTTTCACTAAAAATGCTTTTTAGCTTCACAGGTAGGCATTTCATCACACAATCAACAACATATTTGCACAGCTCAAACCCTAGCCACGGACGGCCGCCGCGACGAAATCGACCGGTTTTTGAAAACACCATAAAAAATTCAAAAAAATCAAAAAAATGGGAGAGTTCCGCGTCACATCATCATATGTGGCCTACCAACTAGCAAAAATACTAAACTTGTAATACCGGCGTTTTCTTGAAAAAGTGTTCTAAAAAACGACCTACCATGGACGAAGATTCATGGCTTTCAAGCCAAACTAGCAATGATATGGCCGCATTCGTTGAATAGTTTCTGATAATATGCCCAAATGTGGCGCATGCCTCCGTCTTGTGATGGAAAACAATGTTGCCAAAGCGAGGTTCCAACTTGTTTAACAAAAAAACCGTTTTTCATTTTTTGAATGCTAAAGACATGCGTTTTTCATGAAGCGGCTACAAGGAGGGTCACCCCAAACGGCGCCATTCCATGTCTATCTCAAAGTAGACCCTATTTTACGGACAGTCACCAATAAGCATGCATTTCCAATCCTCGTAGCTACTCCCGGCAATTCAGACCACCTTCGGCCGATTCAGTTGGAACCGGCTGGAATTTGAACTGCGGGTCCTCCAGAGCTTGCCCGTTATTTTCACTAAAAATGCTTTTTAGCTTCACAGGTAGGCATTTCATCACAAAATCGACAACAGATTTGCACGACTCAAACCCTAGCCACGGACGGCCGCCGCGACAAAATCGGCCGGTTTTTGAAAACACCGTAAAAAAATTCAAGAAAAAATCAAAAAAATGGGAGACTACCGCGTCACATCATCAAATGTGGCCTACCAACTAGAAAAAATACTAAACTTGCAATACCGGCATTTTCTTAAGCTACTCGGTATGATTTTAACCATGATTTCTACAAAATTTACAAAAAAAAACCCTATTTTTTTCTACCCCGAAACCCAAAAGAATTTCCGTCCCACACCAAAATTTTTCCTCCACCAAAATTTCCCCCTCCCAAAATTTCCCTCCACTCCCTCTCCCACTACCAGGCGGGACCCACCACTCCCTCTCCCACTAACACGCGGGATCCC
>NC_041384.1:579378273-579401569 GCF_002162155.2 Triticum dicoccoides | reverse complement strand
CCGACGAACCGCGCCGCCCCGCTCCTACTCCCTCCCCTGCTCCGTGCCGCCCCGCCACATCGCGTCGTGGTGTGTCACCCACCCCGACGACGAATCCACCCTTCTCACTCCCCTCGACGACGGTTGCTACATCGATGGCTACATCGACGGCTACGACTACATCAACGACAGTGGCGACGGTGGCTACATCATCCACATCATCAACGATCGATGACGGCGACAGGTACCCCTCTCCTCTCCCCTCTCCCCTCGATCTTCTAGGGTTCGGTAGATCCCCCTCCTGGTCTACCTAGGGTTAGGATTCAGTCGATCTAGGGTTAGGATTCGGTCAATCTAGGGTTAGGATTCGGTTGATCTACGAGCTCCTGGTGGTTCTTGTTCATGTTCATCGGACAAGTTGTTCATGTTCATCGAGCTCCTGGTTCATGTTCTTGTTCATGTCGATCTAGGGTTAGGATTCATTTTCTTGTTGATCTAGGGTTAGGATTTGCGCGTCGGCTCCTCCCTCCCTGCTCCAACCCTTCTGATCCAGAACGTGCTCGCTAGATTCACTCATGGTGCTTGGCTTGGGTCATAGTTGGTTATGTTGCATGCGTGTCCTTATGCACTTGTAGTGCTGGTGGTTTAAGGCACTGAGAATTGGAAGCAGGAACTTATGGCAATTTAGATCTCATCTAGTAGTTCTTAGTTTGATCCGATCATTTGTGGCAATGTAGAATTGGAAGCAGACGCTTTTGGCAACTGATTGAGTGGAGTATCCTTCTCAGCCAAGCACAAATCTGCTTGTTTTTAAATGCCCAATTGACAGTAATTACACGTCCTGCAAGACATTGCTTTTTATGCTTATTATTATTACTGTTTAAAAGGTTGCACCGTTTATCAGAGATATTGTTTATTTGTTTGGATCTTTCATGTCATAATCTTAAAAAATGCTTGTTTGATACTCCTAGAGCTCCTGGTGGTTTGTTTGATCCCCCTCATGGTTTAGGGTTCATGTTGATGGAGAGGAAGTGCATGATTTTAGGGGATGGGGATGGATGAGGAAGTGGATGAGGTTTGAGGAAGACCTCCCTCTGGTTCATGTTGCTTGTGTATGATTTAATTACTTAGCTTGTATCAGTAGCACTTGGAGAAGGTGCCCCTCAGGGCCTCTCATGCTACCCATTCCTGTTGTTTTGAGGTTATGGGTGGGTTTGCTGTGCATTTGGTTATATTTGCTTGTGCGTTGGTCTGGTTCGTGGCGTGTTTACCGCTCTTGTGAGCGGGGCGCTGTGTCACTAATGTTTCTGAACCTGATGTTTATGTCGTATCTCTCTGATGAGATGTATGGCCAAGTGAATGCTGTCATCATCACGATTCACCCCTATGAAACTAGAAGTTTATTTCCCTTTGATTTCATCGAAACTGCTGCCTTGTGCTGGCCCAAGATGTTGTAATATCATTCTATGGCTACCCATGATCTGTCCTTTTTTGCGGGTATGGCGTTCTTTCTGTACTCAAACACAAAAGCAATCTGTGTTAAGTAGACGGTGCTATGTTCAGTCACCAAGATATAGTGGAATTACATGATTCAGATGAGAATTTCTTTATCAGCATAGAGGCCATCCCGTGTGGCCCTCTCGCCTTTGTTTGTTGTTATTGTTGCAAAGACCGGGAACTTTATTGAGCACTTGAGCATAGTTTTTTCATCTTCTTTTGTACTGCTGCAAGTATAGTTGTTTCATGCTTTACCAGTGGCAACATCTAGTTGTTTTGACGGTCCTCATGATATACTCGTCTAGCTTGTTGTCATACTGTCTAAGTATGTGTACATGACACCAATTCACTAGTTCATGTTGCTTGCTTGCTATCATACATGTTGCTTGCTGGCATACATGCTTAATTAGGGTTTCCATCAGCATTACTTGCTTGTATCACTAGCACTTGGAGAAGAATCTACTTGCTTGCTTATTAATTAGGGTTTGTATCAATAGTACTTGCTTCCTTCTCTTCATTTTCCTTCATTGCTTGCTTGTTTCAATCAGTAGCACTTTGCTTGCTTGTTTCTATCAATAGCACTTTGCTTGCTTGCTTGCTTGTATTAGTAGCACTTATGCACTTTGCTTGCTTGCTACTAGTGTACATCCATGCTTGTTTAGTGCACTTACATGTTTTCTTAATTAATAACACTAGATCACTGTATTGTTGATCCATCAAGTTTGTTTCACATGTATTACATGTATGTGCATGATGGTCCAAATGCTTTCCTTTATTGATACAAGTGCATCATTTTACTTTATCCCTGCTGTATCTGATTGTTGTTTATTCTATTTTGCAAGCACCACCTCAAGATCATCCATGGCAAGGATGACAAGGTCAAGCATGAGGCCAACCGTTGGTATGGAACTTGTCGTTCTAGTTATACTGTTAGTTTCATAAAATCTGTGTCTTAATATGCTAAGTAAAATGCATTGCTGCAATCTGAATAAGCTGGCTCAATTGTGCCTGTGTGCTGTTAGTCTTCCTTACCGGAATAACTAGGATTAAATGATAATAAAATTTCATAAGATATGTTTGGCTGCCTGTCCATGCATTCCAAACATTCACCTAATAGTTATGTTTCCTTTATCATGCAAAGAAGAGCCTCTCACCGAGTACGAGATGGTTAGGGCTAGAAATATCATGAGGAACAGTCGGATGTTCTAGTCCCTTGGCATTGGTGCAATAGCGTCGATGATTAGGAAAACAAATGGTGTACAAGAAGGTAGAATTGATGTGGTTCAAGAAGGTAGTGGAGTTATCAATGATGACCAAGAGTACAATCCTAAGGACGATGAAGTTATTGATGGAGAGGAAGTGGATGATGTTGTAGTGAACAAGACTATTAAGGTGCAAACTCTGTCTTGCTTGGAGGGTTGGGGTTCGTTTATGCTATGTTATTCCTTGTGCTCTCATATTTCTCTTGTGATCTAATGCTTTTTCCGTGCTGTTTATACGAGGCACTGAAGGAATCTAGGACGAAGAGGCCTGGTGTTAAGAAGACAGTCGGCAAGAAGAAGAAGAGCTCAGAAACATCTGCTACAATGCCTCTAGGAAGGGTGATGGCCCCAGCTCCAGGACAAAAAAAGGATCCTAGAACCTGATGAACCTGCTCTTGATAGAGTCACAAGGCAGAAAGCAAAGATGGCGACTGCGACGGACCATCAGGAAAGTCTGCTCCACATCGACTCTGAGACCTCAGTGCAAATGGGTGATGAGTTGCCGCCCATGGATGAAGGAACCACTCTCAGCATGGATGGAAGTGGCACTGTCTTCCTAGATGAAGTAGAAACCATCTGCATTGATGAAGCCGGCACTGTCCACACAGACCTCAGCCCTGTTGCACCTTCTATTGACATGAATGCTGTCATCAATGAAGAAGAACAGCAACTTGTGCTTCAATCAGGTAAGTTGACCTTTGCAATGCTATCTTTTACTAGCGCATTTTCCAAATGGAATGATCACGTATGCTTTTGTCGATTCCTGCATTTGTCGATTTCTATTCTAATTTATGAGTTCAATTTCATTTTCAGATGCAATGACTACCAAGACTAGACTTAGAAAGGGCAAAGGGCTAGAGAGGATCACCAAGTCGCTTGGTAGCAAGGTGCCTATACAAATTGCCGAAGGGATGAAGCGTACAGAGAAGCCTCTGCAGGCAGCAAGGCTTGCTTCTGAGTGTGGACTGATTGCAAGAAGCCATCTTCCGGTTCTTCCTCACTTCAAGCTATACAAGAAAAATGCTAGTCTATTGGAGAACTACATTGGGAAAGTTGTTGTAAGCTACCTATTTCATAGTTAATGTGCTATCTATTTTCTATTACACCTATGCATGATCACTAATATTGTTCCTATCTTGTTTGTTATCTTGGTAGGCAAATTTTGAGATGAACACGGACTCGGAGACCATCAAGACTGCATGCAAAGATATTCTGCAGAAAAATTCAAAGAACAGAAGCCATCAGACCAAGAAGAAGTATTTTGATATCGTAGCCGCAAATAAAGTCAGCATTAAGTCTCCCGTGCCTGATCTGATGGATGGTGAATGGCAAGCTCTGGTGGAGATGTGGTCTACCCCAAGACACAAGGTTTGTCTCTGCTTTGTTTGATGCTTTATGTTCTGCACATGATATGCTAATGCTAGATCATGCTGACAGTATGCTTTTTTGTAGGAAACCTGTGTGTCGAACAAGATGAATCGAGAAAAGTCGTGTACAATCAGAGAACTAGTTCCAGGCACTACACAACACACATTTTTGCCACTGTGAGAACTTTTCTCTACAGACCTTACCGTTTGATCCTTGCTGATTCTTGCTGAATAACATTTTGATTTTTGTTGAAAAACATTTCAGAAAGAAGAGCGTAAGTGTGAGGAGTTGTCTGCGATTGACTTGTTTAAGGCCACCCACAACAGCAAGAAGCACGGGTTTTCAGAGCCAGTCAAGACTGCTATAGTAAGTCACTCCATGCTTTGCCCTATTTGATTCACAACCAACTTTGATGCTTTGATGATTTGATGTTGTTTGATTCGGAGCCAGTCAAGAACACACACTATGTTTCATGCTTTGATGTTGTTTGGTAGTTCAACAAAGATATCATAACTTGTTGTAGCTATTTGTTGCATTTTTTATGATATGATGAAATTTGATCTGAATGCTAGTTTGATGATCGGCTCACTCGGGAAGCCATCTTATATAGAACCACCATTCTAGGCTTAATGAAGCGATCATATTGTTCCAATTGCATGTCTCCAGGTCACTAGTTATCATCTTCTTGTATAGATTTTGTGTGCTGGTTTGGTTACTTCAAATAATCCATTTGTGTGCTGGTTTGGTTTCTCTTGCTTAGTTTGGTTTGCAAACTGTGAAATATATCTCCCACTAATGCCTATCATTTTCCTCCATATGCTAGCTTGACATGGAAAAAATGAAGGACGCGCCGGTACCAGAAGGTGAAGAGCCAAAGTCTGCTGTTGAAATTGTCGATGAAGTGCTCAAGACCGAAGTCAAGCAAAGCACATTCCTCAGGAATGTTCGGCTCCAGTCATCTAGGAACTCTGGCAAAGCAACTACTGAAGTGGATGCTCATGTCCGTGACCTTGAGCAGAAGCTGGAGAGGTCTGAGCTTCAAGATGAAGTGATGCAAGAAGAATTGGCGGCAATCAAGATGAAGGTAGAAGAATCTGAAGCTGCACATGACAAGGAACTTGAGCTGCTGCGCAAGAAGTCTCAAGAGCAGGAAGAGAAGTTAGCCCACTTGATGGCTCTCTTTGGAGCTAAGTTAGTTTGAACCTGGGAGAATTTTGCATTGGACCTGGGAGCTAAGGTAGTTTGAACTTGTGAACCTGGGTTGAGTACTTTGAACTTGTGAACCTTGTTGATACAGCTGTTGCATTTTGTTGCATTTTGCACGTGTGAACCTTGTTGCTGCTGTGAAGTTATGTGAACCTGGGAGCTGTTATGTGAACATGTGTTTTTTTTTGTGTGAAGTTATGTGGATCACTTGTGCACATGGGCCTTGCTGTTTATGGTTATGCAAAATATGAACCTGGGCTCTAAAAAGGCTGAGGCCCAAACAAGAATTTGACTAAAAAGGCTTGGGCCTAAAAAAAGAGTTGACTATAAAAAAAAGTTGGTAAAAGGCTGCATAACAGAAAATAAAAAGTCCAAGGCCCAAATTCAAACTAGACTAAAAAGGCTGTGGCCCAAAACAATAGTGGACTGTAAAAAAATTCATCGGAAAAAGGCTCCATTCCCAGAAAATAAAAGGCCAAATTATTGGGCCAGGCCCATGCAGATAAGCAAAATAAAGAGAAAAAAATTAAATGGGATGAATTATTGGGATTGGCCCATGTAGACGGCTGAAATGGACCGGGCTGATTCTATTTTACGACCTTTTCATTTGGTCGTAATTCTGCCACGTTGTCTTGCCACGGTGGATCTGACGTGGTGTGGTCGGATTGCTAGTGACCAAAATAATTGGTCGTTAAATCTATGACCTTTTTTGGTCATAAACGTCTATGACCATTCTAGAAGAAAGGTTACTACTGTCAGTTTACGACGGCTAGCTTTTGACCTTATGATTTTGGTCACAAAAAGGTCACAAATGGAAAACTGTGACCATTCAGTGACCAATAGAGGTGGTCACAAGTTGACATATTTCTTGTAGTGAAGCCGGCCAAAGAAACAAAGAAGATACCCTTGGAACCGGAGCACCCGGAGAGGTACGCTGTCGTAGGTGCAAACCTCAACAACAAATAGGAAGGCGAGCTCATCGATTTCCTCCGTGAGAATTGGGACATCTTCGCATGGTCCCCCAAAGACATGCCAGGTGTCCCGACAGATTTCGCCGAGCACAAATTACATGTCTAGTCCGATGCCAAGCCAGTCAGGTAGCCCTTGCGCCGCTTGTCAGAATAGAAGAGTTGTTGGAGAAGAGATAGCCCGACTGCTAGCAGCCGGCTTCATCATGGAGGTGTTGTTTCCAGAATGGCTAGCCAAACCGGTCCTGCTACTGAAGAAGAAAAAGCAGTGGCGAATGTGTATTGATTACACTAGCATCAAGAAAGCATGCCCCAAGGACCCGTTAGCTTTGCCAAGGATCGACCAAGTGACAGACTCCACAGCCAGATGCGAGTTGTTCAGTTTCTTGGATGCATATTCAGGATATCACCAGGTCAAGTTAAACCCGGCCGACAGACTGAAGACCGCCTTCATCACGCTGTTTGGAGCCTTCTGCTACTTGACCATGACGTTCGGCTTGAGGAATGCGGGCGCCACCTTCCAACATTGCATGCAGAAGTGCCTCCTCAAGCAACTCGGTAGAAATTCCCACGTTTACGTGGACGATGTGGTGGTGAAGACGGAGAAGCGTGGAACACTGCTGGAAGACCTCAAAGAGACCTTTGAGAACTTGCGCCGATTTCAAATCAAGCTCAACCCGGAGAAATGCGTCTTCGGAGTACCAGCTGGCCAGCTTCTTGGCTTCCTCGTCTCTAAACGCGGCATAGAATGCAACCCTGTGAAGATCAAGGCCATTGATTGGATGGAAGTACCCAGCCGACTGCTGGACGTACAAAAGTTCACCGGCTGTTTGGCATCCATCAGCCGATTCATTAGTCGGCTAGGCGAGAAGGCTCTCCCCCTATACCAACTCATGAAGAAGACCACTTTTTTCAAGTGGAACCACAAGGCAGATGAAGCTTTTCTCCAACTAAAGAAGATGTTGACTACTCCACCTGTCCTGGCGGCTCCGACTCCTAAGGAACCCATGCTCCTCTACATCGCCGCCACCAGGCGAATAGTCGGCGCAGTCATCGTGGTAGAGCGCAAGGAGGAAGGCAAGGCACTACCAGTCCAGAGACCGGTATATTATTTGAGTGAAGTACTGTCGATCTCCAAGCAAAACTACCCCCACTACCAGAAGATGTGCTACGGTGTGCACTTTCCCGCCAATAAATTGAAGCCTTACTTCCAAGAACATCCTATCATTGTGGTCTGCACAGGTCCACTAGCCGAGATCATCGGGAGCCGGGATGCTTCGGGCCGAGTGGCCAAATGGGCCATAGATTTGCCCCCTACACCATCTACTACCAGCCTCGCACCGCCATCAAGTCGCAAGTGCTGGCCGACTTCCTCGTCGACTGGGCTGAGACCCAGTATCTGCCACCAGCACCCGACTCCACCCATTGGCGAATGCATTTTGACGGCTCCAAGATGCGCACCGGATTTGGAGCCGGCATCGTCCTCATCTCTCCCAAAGGTGACAAGCTCAAATATGTGCTGCAAATCCATTTTTCCGCCACCAACAACGTCGCCGAATACGAGGCACTCATTCACGGGCTCCGGCTGGCCAAATAGCTTGGCATTCGCCATATCCTGTGCTATGGGGACTCCGACTTGGTGGTCCAGCAGTCATCAGGTGATTGGGATGCCAAAGACGCAAACATGGCGAGCTACCGCTTCCTCGTACAACAACTCAGTGGATATTTTGAGGGGTGCGAAATTCTACATGTACCAAGAAACAACAACGACCAAGCAGATGCCCTGGCACGAATCGGCTCCACTCGTCAAGCAATACCGTCTGGCGTCGCCCTTCAGCGCCTCCTCAAGCCATCTGTCAAGCCATCACCAAAGTCAGACTCTATCTTCATGCCGGCTCCTCCTGAAGCAGTCGGATCCGACTCGAGAGCCCCCACAGACGGCACGAGTACTCCGACAGGTGGCACGGGGGTCGTGACAGTCGCACCTGGCCCGGAGACTGCGGTGGTCGGCCCAGAGACTTCAGAACCCGACCCGGGGACTGCGCCAATCGGCCCAGGGACTTCACCGACACAGCAAGCGGCTGCCGACTCCAACCCGCCGCCTCCCGGCCCAGCCGCCCTTGTCCAAGTCACAGTCCTGACAGTTGCAGAAATTGCAGCACCTTCATGGGCCCAGCCCATCCTCAAATTCCCGGTGAACAAAGAGCTGCCGACTGATGAGATCTTAGCTCGACAAGCGCAACGCCGGGCGGCAGCCTACACCATAGTCAATAGAGAGCTTGTAAGGCACAGTGTCACTGGTGTCTACCAGCGTTGTGTGGGGCTGGAGCAAGGCCAAGCAATTCTCAAGGACATCCATCAAGGCGAGTGTGGCCACCACGCGGCTTCAAGAGCACTCGTCGCCAAAGCCTTCCGTGATGGTTTCTTCTGGCCGACTGCTCTTGAAGACGCTAAGGCCCTGGTCCAAAAATGTGAAGGGTGCCAGAAGTTCTGCTCCAAGCCACATCAGTCGGCTTCTGCACTCAAGACTATTCCCATTGCCTGGCCCTTTGCTGTTTGGGGCCTAGACATGGTGGGACCATTCAAGACGGCACGAGGAGGCTTGACTCACTTACTTGTCGCAGTGGACAAGTTCACCAACTGGATAGAAGCAAAACCAATCAAGAAGTTGAATGGTCCGACTGCTGTGACTTTCATCTCCGACATCACAATTCGGTATGGCATACCGCACAACATCATCATCAACAACGGCACAAACTTTGCCAAAGGTGCCTTGGCCCATTTCTGTGCGACGCAGGGCATCCGACTGGACTTAGCGTATGTTGCCCATCCGCAGTCCAACGGCCAGGTACAGCGAGAAAACAGCCTCATCTTGTCCGGCATCACGCCTCGACTGGTCGAGCCTCTGGAGCGCTCGGCTGGCTGCTAGCTTGACGAGTTGCCAGCCGTCCTCTGGAGCCTACGCACAACTCCAAACAAGTCAACCGGCTTCACGCCCTTCTTCCTCGTCTACGGTGCCGAAGCCGTCATCCCAACGGACATAGAATTCGACTCCCCTCGAATCACCATGTAAACCGAAGAGGAAGCAGAAGAAGCACGTCAAGACGGCGTCGATCTACTGGAAGAGGGCCGGCTATTGGCACTCAGCCGGTCCAGCATCTACCAGCAGAGCCTGCGCTGATACTACAACCGGAAGGTCAAGCCGAGATCTTTCCAAGAAGGAGACCTTGTGCTCCGGCTGATCCAGCGAACAGCCGGCCAATACAAGCTCTTAGCACCTTGGGAAGGCCCTTTCATCATCAGCAAAGTGTTGGGCAACGACTCCTACTACCTGATCGACGCTCAGAAGCCCCGAGCATGCAACAGGGACGACTCCTGCAAAGAGATGGAGCGGCCATGGAATGCAAATCTCCTCTGAAGATTTTACAGTTAATGAAGTATGTACCATGCTACCTTTTGTATTAAAGTATGAAGACTTCGGGGCCCCCGAGAAGATCTCGGGGACTGCCCTCTTTTATCTATATGATAAGAATTATGCCTATGAGTATGTTATTCTTTGTTATGCCGCTTGGCACCGGGTTCGACTAGTCGTCCCGGAGACTTGCCGTATTTTACTATGAAATGCTTCCTCCAGCCAGACAAGTAATGTGTGGCACTTAAGCCGTCTCCTGTTAGAAGCCGCAGCTCACAGAGCGACTGTCTGGTGGGCAGGAGTAAGGTAGAATGGGTGCCCACATGAAAAATGGCTAAGGACTCAAAGCATGCACATAGTTTAAGCCGGCTTCCAGCCTTTTACAACCGACTCTTGAGCAGTCGGCTCACCATTTTCTAATCAACTTGCTAAAAAAACTCTAAATGGCTAAGTACTTGCCTTCCAAAGAAGCTAAGTACTTGATCCAGCAACAGTCCACAGAGCGGCTGTCCGACTAGCAAGACGGCAACCAAGGGAAGGCAACAAAGGAAAAAGCCAAAGAGCAATGGGCAAAAAGAGACAGAATGCGGAGAAATATTTACATAGAAAAGGTCCTTGGCCGAATCTTCAAAACAGAAGTTCAATATACACCCCATGGGTGGAATTGTGCAAATTAACAAGTTCATCGAGACTATTAAGCAGATAAAAGCAAAGATGAAGTGGCAGCCTAGGAAACTACAGACGTATTCGGAGGACCTGAGGGGTCGGCGGTGCCAGTTGCCGGAGCAGCCGGCTGGTTGGTCTCCGCTTGGTCGCCTCTGGCAGCAGCTGGCTCGGTTGGGCGCGACTCATTGCTAGAGGCGTGGTCGAGCTGGGGCTGGCCGTCTGCTCCGACCTCTGGCACCTCCTACTTGCCTCCTTCCTCCGCCTCACCTTCTTCCTCGCCACTTGAGTCAATCACCTCCGCCGAGTCCTCGCCGTCGTCCGGGTTCAGCCCGAACCACTCCAGCGGTGCCTCCTCGCCATTCTCATCCCGCTCTGGGACTAAGACGGTGGTGTTGGTGTATTCGGCGATCGATGATGCGCACTTGACGAGATCGTCTTCCACGACCGCCAACTCCACCTGAGATTCTAGCCAGAACATGGCTAGCTGGCTAGACTCAGCCCAGGATACCACGCCTTGACGAACTCTAAGGCCCAGTGCACTCCAGCCTGGGCCGAAGAGCCCTTCCAGGCTTCAAGGCGGCTAGCCGCTACCTCCAGCCAGTTGGCAGTCCAACTGGGGGTGCGCGGTGCCTGCATATCCGGCCACAGGGCAGCAATCGCCTGGGCGCCGACACGTTGAAGCCGGCGCAGCATCCGGTGAGCCGGCCGAAGGCGGGCCTCGATGCTCAGGATCTGCTCGCCAAGAGTTTGGGGGTGTCGGCGGCGATCTGTGCTTCGTCCGCCCCCCGCCCTTCGCGATCTACTTCGATGGCTTGGTTGGCAGCGACCGAGTGGCCAGGGAAGAAGCCTGCCAAGACAGAAGAACGAAGAACAAGATTAAAGACTAGAGGTCGACTCGACTAGCAGTCGGCAGCTTAGAAAAGCAAAATGAGGGGAAGCTCACCGTCGACGAGATCTTCGATCTCATGGAAGCCGTAGACTAGCATCGTCTGCTTGTCAGTCTAGGAGGAGCGCTCTGTCACGAATTCGGCAATGAGAGCGGTCTCCTTATCCTCTGCCTCTCTCTTAGTGTTTTTGAGCAGCTCCTTCTGCTCCGCCAGTTGCATGGCCAGCAGATCGTGCTCCGCGGCCAGCTTGTTGCACTCCTCCTCCTTGGCACACAGCGCGGTGTTGGCCTCGCCCAGCTGCTGCAGGGTGGTGTTGGCCTCTGCAGAAGAAGAAGAAAAAGGCGTCAGCTATCAACAAGGAAGAGAGGCCGCCGGGGTGATCTGGCCAGATTGCTCAGCAGTCGGCCCGAATCTCGGGGACTACAACCCGCGGGTGCGCCAGCGCGCCCCCGCAGAGAAGGAAGAGGACTCACCCCGGCTTTCCGACAAGTTGGCAGTCCGCTTGGCCAGCTCCTCGATGTTGGCGTTAAAGGTGGTCACGTGAAGATCGTGGTAATCTTGTGACAAAATTTCAGACAAGTGTTGGTACTTGGAACTCGCCGATTAGAGTTCCGAGCCACCTGCTCAGCATCCGGCCCAAACTCGGGGACTACACCCAGTGGGTGCGCTGGCGCGCCCCCACAAAGAAGAACAAGAAACAGAAACAAAGAAGGAGGACGCGTACCCGGATGGCTGCTCGCGAAGCCAGATACGCCTTAGTGCATTCCTTGATGGCATCGCCCTCGTCTCGGATCTTGGCATGGACGTCCAAAAGCGCCCGGTTCAATGGGCCCGTCCCGCCTCCCCGCACCCACCTAGTGGGCGTGGCGCTCGTCACCTCGGTGTCCAGGATCATGGAGCTTGTGGCGCCGGTCTCTAGAGGGACCGGTGCCGAGGCCGCCTTCACGAGATGACGGTGCGTCAGTGTGCCGACCTCGAGAGCCAGGCCCATCGCCACCATGTTTTTAGTTGGCGGCACCGGCGGGTCCGCCGACTGCCCGCCTGGCGTGCTCCCGGACGGCGGCGGTGGCAGCACGATTATGTCCGGTGTGGTGATGTCGTCGCCGTCCCTCTCCATGATCGGGTTCTCGTCACCGACTTCTCCAGTCTGCACCGTGAACTCCGGTGGTGGCGGCGCAGAGTTCAGAGGGACGACGAACACCGCCGACTTGCGGTGTGAGGCTTCTTTAGCATGCTTCTTCTCCACATCGGTCACCTCGGCTTCCGCCAGCTTCCTCAGGGCGGCGGCCTCTGCCTTGTCAGCTTCTGCCTTCTTCAGGCGGGCGGCTTCCTGCTCCTCACGTGCCTCCCACGCGTTCCGCTCCGTCGCCTCCCGGAGGTCGGCGTCCGGATCAATCCGCCGGGTGGTGGAGGAGGTCTCTGCCGACTTCCTGATGGAGCCGGCGGCCGACTTCTCAAGAGAGAGCGGGGCCCTAAAGTCAAGAATGTAAAGCAAAGGAATTTCAGACGGAGACAACGAAGAAAAAGTGAAGGCGCAAAGGAAAGTAGCACTTACGCAGAAACCAGCTGCGGCGTCTTCACCTCCTTGCGGAAGCGGTTGGCCTTTGCGGCCGGTTTGTCCCGCTTGGTCCGCGGCCGAGCCCTTGGGCTTCTTCCGCCGGCTGCCGAACAGGCTCGGCCTAGCCTTGTGCTTCTTAGCGCCACCTTGGGCGTCTGGCGCGGCGGACGAGCTCGCGCCCGGCTGGCCGGCCCCTGGCTGGTGGCGCGGGGCAACCTCCTCGTCATCGACAGGTCAGTCCTCGAGACTGTCCCAAGTCTCGGGCCACCCCCACTTCGCCGCCTCCTCCCTTGGCGTCGTCCTCTAGGGCTGCCGCCCCCAAGTCAGGGTCGTCAACGTCGCTCTCTGCCCGGTTAGGGAGGAATTCGTGGTCCGGCCCCATGGTGCCGGCTGCTGGCTGGAGGAGGGAGTTCTGACCAAAGCCGACTTGTCAGATCGGACAAGACGGACTCGGCAACGAAGAAATTAGGAGAGTCAAAGAAAAAGAGAAAAAGAAACGACTCACCAGAGGCGGAGGGGTGGCATGTGAATACGGCTCCTTGCCGAACTGCCACTCTTCTTTGAGGTTGCAGTTCGCAAGATAATTCACCATATAGGCTACCTCCTCGTTAGGCATTTCCTTGGTGCACATCTGACTCGGGTCCCGATGCCCGCTCATCTGGCAAATCATGTGGGGGCGAACTTGGAGTGGGAGCACTCGGCGTGCAACGCAGGCGGCCAGCAAATCCGGCCTGGTCAGGCCCTCCGACTGCGTCAGCACTCGGAGTCGTGCGACGGTGCCTGCTCCTGCGGGTGTCAGCGTCCTGGCCCGATACGACCAGTTGGGCTGCCTCCCAGCCGGCGGGCCGGCTACGTAGGCCGGTAGATTGACCCAGTCGCCCTCCGCGGAGACGCTCTTCACGTAGAAGTACGACCGCTGCCACATCTTCACCGACTTTATCAGCTTGATGGAGGGAAACGAGTTGTTAGCCACCGACCTCCGCATGGTGATGAATGTGCTGCACTGAGCTGGCACGCCCGCGGCTTGGGTGCCGAGCTTGGAGTAGAAGAACTCCCTCCTAAGCTCGATGGTGGGGAGAATGCCGAGGAAGCCTTCGCACAAGGCGACGAAGGCAGACAGCAGCACCACCGTGTTGGGGGTGAGGTGGTGCGGCTGCAGACCGTAGAACTCAAGAAAAGAACGGAAGAAGCTACTCGCCGGTAGGCCAAGCCCGCGTAGGCAGTGCGAGCGGAAGACGACCCGCTCGTCCTCCTGCGGCGCTGGTGAGATTTCCCCCCTCGGCGCGAGACGGACCCGCACGAGGTCCTCGCCGGGAAGCCGACGCGTCTTGCGGAGGAAATTGACGTGATCGTCGTGGACCTCCAAACCGTCCCAAGTGCCGGAGTGCACCGCAGGGGGCGTGGCGGCGGAGGAAGAGCTCATTGTGAACGGACCACCGCAGCGCTCGACGTAGCTTGAGGCGCAGCGGCGAGAGGGAAAAGAAGAAGAAGCAATGAGGAGGCGGGGCGCACGTGCTCTGCTGCTCCCCCTCCTTCCCTACTTATAGACTCATGGGCTGTGAAGCCGTGGGGGCGGTTGTGGGATCTACTGCGCCCACTACCCCATGCCCCCATGTTTATCGCGCAAAGTTACTGCGCGCAGTAACTCCGCGGGAACCTCAACTGTCCACCCCGGCCGCAATGGATCCGCTCACGCGCCGAGGCGCGAGAGTGGCGGGCCCCGCCTGTAGGCATGTCCCATCGCGCATGTGGGTGGGTAGACTGGCCCGGCCCCGCCTGTAGGCTTGTTGCCACGTGACGGGCCCGAAACGGGCGGCGGCCTAGAAGCTTAGTTGGTACGCCACTGGGATCCCGCCGGGGTGTTCGAAAGTTTTGGACAAGTCAAATTGGGTGAGTCCGATCCTACCAGTCGGCCCGACAGAAGTCAAACGAGGTTTCACCTCAGGAACTCGGAGAAAGAAACTGCTGAGGCTCCTCGGCTGATCATCCGCGGTGCCTCATCAGCTTCGGGGACTACTGTCGGAGTAATAGGCCATGGGTAGGCTAACCCGAGGCCCCGAACCCTGAACCTTTCAAGACATTGGGGCTGATTGCGCCCCTCAAGACGCCAGGATGAAGAGCCGCCTTCTGGAGGCCGGCTGAAGGAACAGCCGACTACCTGCATGCGGCCGAGTCCTGGCGGCGAGATCAAGACGGGCCGACCCCCTCCTGGCGGCTTCCAGAGAAGCCGGCCACGGGGAGTCGGCCCACGCCACCAACAAAGCCCATGCCCTCGTCAGGGGAGATGGGACGGGGAGTGGCAACAGTGAAGCCCACTCCCTCCCCTTTCCAGGGGATGGCTAGGCCACAGTGCGCTGTACCAACGGAGATCTCCGTCTGGCGCGTCACTGTTGCCATGCCATCCCTGACGTCAGCAACAGTGGGCGGAGTCCTGCACCCATGAAGACCTGTCAGTATGGTCCACGGATGATGGGCCCTCCCGGTCAGCGAGAGTCCAGAAGACGACAAGAGCGCCACCAGTCGGTCCCGAAGGGAGCCGGCCCCCGAGAGTCGTCCTGCCCCTCCCATGGGTCCCATGCGCCATTAACCAGACAAGACAGGGAGTGGCTACAGTAATCACCAGCCAGGCAGCGGGGCTGTAGCCATGACCAAGCCTGTGTCATTAGAAGCACAGCTACAGTAATCAGCAGCCGGCAAGACCCGCAAGCGGTGGGTACGGCCTGTCGGCTCCGTACCAGACCAGTCGGCAGAGAGGCCGGCAGGCGAAGAGACTGACGGCTGGGCCCTGCGCCCAGTCTGTTTACCATTGTACCCCTGGGGGTAGGCCTACATGAACCCCCCAGGGCACCCATGCAAAGCGTTCCACCATTAGAACTAGACCAGATCATAGAGGGAGGAGAGAGCTAGCACTGCCTTCTCCTACCTCCAGCATACAGCTCGAGGAGTGCCCTTGTACTCACTTTGCCTTAGTGATCATGCGGAGACCCCGCAGAGGAGGAGTAGGGGTGTTATCTCCTAGGAGAGCCCCGAACTTGGGTAAAGTACACCGGCATTCGTGTCTACGCCTCATCCCGCTTCTGGGCACCAGCGACGTTCTACTCGCTCCCACCATGATACGCAATCCATTGGCATATGTCGCACCCAACCCCCAACAGTGGTGGAAGAAGGAGGGGAAAAGGTCCAGCTCGCCGGAATTGGAGCAGACAGAGGTGGAGGCCATGGCTGCCAACCGCACAGAGGAGGAGCTCAGGGGCTCGGTCGGGTAGCCAGGAAGGGGTAGTGGAGTGAAGCGAAGAGCCTAGGGCAATCGGGAAGCCCCAGGGCTGTGTTGGAAATATGCCCTAGAGGCAATAATAAAATGGTTATTATTATATTTCTTTGTTCATGATAATTGTCTATTGTTCATGCTATAATTGTGTTATCCGGAAATCGTAATACATGTGTGAATACATAGACCACAACACGTCCCTAGTGAGCCTCTAGTTGACTAGCTCGTTGATCAAAAGATAGTCATGGTTTCCTGACTATGGACATTGGATGTCATTGATAACGGGATCACATCATTAGGAGAATGATATGATGGACAAGACCCAATCCTAAGCATAGCTCAAAGATCGTGTAGTTCGTTTGCTGTAGCTTTTCCGAATGTCAAGTATCATTTCCTTAGACCATGAGATTGTGCAACTCCCGGATACCGTAGGAGTGCCTTGGGTGTGCCAAATGTCACAACGTAATTGGGCGACTATAAAGGTACACTACATGTATCTCCGAAAGTGTCTGTTGGGTTGGCACGAATCGAGACTGGGATTTGTCACTCCGTATGACAGAGAGGTATCTCTGGGCCCACTTGGTAATGCATCATCATAATGAGCTCAATGTGACCAAGTGGTTGATCACGGGATCATGCATTACGGTATGAGTAAACTGACTTGCCGGTAACGAGATTGAACGAGGTATTGGGATACCGACGATCGAGTCTCGGGCAAGTAACGTACCGATTGACCAAGGGAATTGTATACGAATTGATTGAATCCTCGACATCGTGGTTCATCCGATGAGATCATCGAGGAGCATGTGGGAGCCAACATGGGTATCCAGATCCCTCTGTTGGTTATGGACCGGAGAGTCGTCTCGGTCATGTCTGCGTGTCTCCCAAACCCGTAGGGTCTACACACTTAAGGTTCGGTGACGCTAGGGTTGTTGAGATATTAGTATACGGTAACCCAAAAGTTGTTCGGAGTCCCGGATGAGATCCCAGACGTCACGAGGAGTTATGGAATGGTCCGAAGGTGAAGATTTATATATAGAAAGTCAAGTTTCGGCCATCGGGAAAGTTTCGGGGGTAATCGGTATTGTACCGGGACCACCGGAAGGGTCCCGGGGGTCCACCGGGTGGGGCCACCTATCCCGGAGGGCCCCATGGGCTGAAGTGGGAGGGGAACCAGCCCCTGGTGCGCCCCATCATGGGCCTCCCCTGCGCCTAGGGTTGGAAACCCTAGGGGTGGGGGGCGCCCCACTTGCCTTGGGGGGCAAGCCACCCGTTGGCCGCCGCCCCCCCTTGTAGATGGCATCTCCTAGGGCCGGCGCCCCCCCTAGGGGTCCTATAAATAGTGGGGGGGAGGGAGGGCAGCCGCACCCTAGCCCCTGGCCTCTCCCTCTCCCTCCCGTGACACTCCTCCATCTCCTTGTGCTTGGCGAAGCCCTGCCGAGATCGCCGTAGTTTCCACCACCACGCCGTCATGCTGCTGGATCTCCATCAACCTCTCCTTCCCCCTTGCTGGATCAAGTTGGAGGAGATGTCTTCCCAACCGTACGTGTGTTCAACGTGGAGGTGCCGTCGTTTGGCGCTAGGTCATCGGTGATTTGGATCACGTCAAGTACGACTCCATCAACCCGGTTCCCTTGAACGCTTCCGCGCGCGATGTACAAGGGTATGTAGATGCACTCCTCTCTCCCTCGTTGCTAGATGACTCCATAGATTGATCTTGGTGATGCGTAGAAAATTTTAAAATTCTGCTACGTTCCCCAACAGTGGCATCATGAGCTAGGTCTATGCGTAGTTTCTATGCACGAGTAGAACACAAAGCAGTTGTGGGCGTGGATATTGTCAATTTGCTTGTTGTTACTAGTCTTATCTTGATTCGGCGGCATCGTGGGATGAAGCGGCCCGGACCGACCTTACACGTACACTTACGTGAGACTGGTTCCACTGATTGACATGCACTAGTTGCATAAGGTGGCTGGCGGGTGTCTGTCTCTCCCACTTTAGTCGGATCGGATTCGATGAAAAGGGTCCTTATGAAGGGTAAATAGAAATTGGCATATCACGTTGTGGTTTTGGCGTAGGTAAGAAACATTCTTGCTAGAAACCTGTAGCAGCCACGTAAAAACTTGCAACAATAATTAGAGGACGTCTAACTTGTTTTTGCAGCATGTGCCCTGTGATGTGATATGGCCAAAAGGATGTGATGAATGATATATGTGATGTATGAGATTGATCATGTTCTTGTAATAGGAATCACGACTTGCATGTCGATGAGTATGACAACCGGCAGGAGACATAGGAGTTGTCTTTATTTATTTATGACCTGCTTGTCAACATAAACGTCATGTAATTACTTTACTTTATTGCTAAAGCGTTAGCCATAGTAGTAGAAGTAATAGATGACGAGACAACTTCAAGAAGACACGATGATGGAGATCATGATGATGGAGATCATGGTGTCATGCCGGTGACAATGATGATCATGGAGCCCCGAAGATGGAGATCAAAAGGAGCAAATGATATTGGCCATATCATGTCACTATTTGATTGCATGTGATGTTTATCATGTTTTACATCTTATTTGCTTAGAATGACGGTAGCTTAAATAAGATGATCCCTCGTAATAATTTCAAGAAAGTGTTCCCCCTAACTGTGCACCGTTGCGAAGGATCGTTGTTTCGAAGCACCACGTGATGATCGGGTGTGATAGATTCTAACGTTCGAATACAACGGGTGTAAGCCAGATTTACACACGCAATACACTTAGGTTGACTTGACGAGCCTAGCATGTACAGACATGGCCTCGGAACATGGAAGACCGAAAGGTCGAGCATGAGTCGTATAGTCAACATGAAGATGTTCACCGATGTTGGTTAGTTCGTCTCACATGATGATCGGACACGGCCTAGTTAACTCGGATCATGTTTCACTTAGATAACTAGAGGGATGTCTATCTGAGTGGGAGTTCATTGAGTAATTTGATTAGATGAACTTAATTATCATGAACTTAGTCTAAAATCTTTACAATATGTCTTGTAGATCAAATGGCCCACGTTGTCCTCAACTTCAACGCGTTCCTAGAGAAAACCAAGCTGAAAGATGATGTCAGCAACTATACGGACTGGGTCCGGAACCTGAGGATCATCCTCATAGCTGCCAAGAAAGATTATGTCCTAGAAGCACCGCTAGGTGACGCACCTATCCCAGAGAACCAAGACGTTATGAACGCTTGGCAGTCACGTGCTGATGATTACTCCCTCGTTCAGTGCTGCATGCTTTACAGCTTAGAACCGGGGCTCCAAAAGTGTTTTGAGAGACACAGAATATATGAGATGTTCGAAGAGCTGAAAATGGTTTTCCAAGCTCATGCCCGGATCGAGAGATATGAAGTCTCCGACAAGTTCTTCAGCTGTAAGATGGAGGAAAATAGTTCTGTCAATGAGCACATACTCAAAATGTCTGGGTTGCATAACCGCTTGACTCAGTTGGGAGTTAATCTCCCAGATGACGCGGTCATTGACAGAATCCTTCAGTCGCTTCCACTGAGCTACAAGAGCTTTGTGATGAACTTCAATATGCAGGGGATGGAAAAGACCATTCCTGAGGTATATTCAATGCTGAAATCAGCAGAGGTGGAAATCAAAAAGGAACATCAAGTGTTGATGGTGAATAAACCACTAAGTTCAAGAAAGGCAAGTGTAAGAAGAACTTCAAGAAGGACGGCAAGGGAGTTGCCGCGTCCGGTAAGCAAGCTGCCGGGAAGAAGCCAAAGAATGGACCCAAGCCCGAGACTGAGTGTTTTTATTGCAAGGGAAGTCGTCACTGGAAGCGGAACTGCCCCAAATACTTAGCGGACAAGAAGGCCGGCAACACTAAAGGTATATGTGATATACATGTAATTGATGTGTACCTTACCAGTACTCGTAGTAGCTCCTGGGTATTTGATACCGGTGCGGTTTCTCACATTTGTAACTCAAAGCAGGAGCTGCGGAATAAGCGGAGACTGGCGAAGGACGAGGTGACGATGCGCGTTGGGAATGGTTCCAAGGTCGATGTGATCGCCGTCGGCACGCTACCTCTACATTTACCTACAGGATTAGTTTTAAACCTCAATAATTGTTATTTAGTGCCAGCTTTGAGCATGAACATTGTATCAGGATCTCCGCAAAACATTACTCCAACACCGTGTCCACTTCCCGGACTCTGCCGAGAAGAGGCCATCACGGTAACACACTCAGTTGATTCATTTTAATTAATTAAGGTTCAAGTTATCTACAACCGGACATTAACAAATTCCCATCTGCCCATAACCGCGGGCATGGCTTTCGAAAGTTCAATCCCTGCAGGGGAGTCCCAACTTAGCCCATGACAAGCTCTCACGGTCAACGAAGGAATAGACCTCCTCCCAAGACGTTCCGATCAGACTCGGTATCTCGGTAACTCAAGACACTTCGACAAGTTAAAACAAGACCAGCAACACCGCCCGAATGTGCCGACAAATCCCGATAGGAGCTGCACATATCTCTTTCTTAGGGCACACTCAGATGAGCGCTCCATACAACTAAAACCAAACCTCGAGTTTCCCCGAGGGGGCGCTGCACAGGACTCTAGTTTGGACCAACACTCAGAGGAACACTGGCCCGGGGGGGTTTAAAATAAGATGACTCGCGGGCTCCGGAAACCCGAGGAAAAAAGAGGCTATGTGGCAAATGGTAAGACCAAGGTTGGGCGCTGCTGGAAAAGTTTTAATCAAGGCGAACTATCAAGGGGTTCCCATTATAACCCAACCGCGTAAGGAACGCAAAATCCGGGAACATAACACCGATATGACGGAAACTAGGGCGGCAAGAGTGGAACAAAACACTAGGCGAGAGGCCGAGCCTTCCACCCTTTACCAAGTATATAGATGCATTAAGATAACATGGCAATATGATGATATCCCAACAAGTAAATAAATGTTCCAACAAGGAACGCCTCCAATCTTCACCTGCAACTAGCAACGCTATAAGAGGGGCTGAGCAAAGCGATAACATAGCCAATCAATGATTTGCTAGGACATGGTGGGTTAGAGTTTCAACATGGCAATTGGGAGGCTGACAAGCAAAAGGTAGGCATCGTAGCATTGGCATTGCGAAAGAGCGAGCAAACTAGCATAGCAAAGATAGTAGTGATTTCGAGGGTATGATCATCTTGCCTGCACAGTTGTCAGAGTTGACTGGATCCTCACAAGCAAACTCAATAGGCTCCTCGGTAGCGAACTCATCTCCCGGCTCTACCCAAACAAGACAAACAAGCAACAAGGATACAATCAACCACGTGCAAGGATCAAGCGATACGACGAAATGATGATATGCTATGCGGGATGCGATGCGGGATGCAAAATGCAAGATATGACAGGAAATGCATGAACCTGGCCTCAACATGGAATTCCAATGTTGCCACTGGAAAGATGAGATGAAATCTCTTGAAAACGATATAAAGAACGTCGGAATCGGAGTTACGGTTTGGAAATGGCAAGCGATTCAAAAATGACACCGATCTGCAATTTACAGCAAGTAGGCATCTAAATGCAATGCAATGAACATGCTACAGCCACCAAACATGACAACAAAATACATGGAAGGGATGCACACAAGATGCTTAACAAAAGACTAGCATTGAGCCACGACCAAATCATCCATTATGAGGTTCAAACAAGCATGGCAAAAACGCAAATGCAAAACAGATTTCAGACTTAGTGAAATTAACACTTGTCTGAAATTTCAGATCACGATGCCCTCTTCGGAGCAGCAAAACAACATGATACACGACTTGATTCAGATAAATGAGAACATGGCATGGAGCTACTCAACAAGCTTAACAAAAGTCCCAAAGTGACCTGGGGCCAAAAGGGATCACAAAATATACTAACCAGCACACGAACATAGCAAAAACATAATCAGTTTTCAGACTTAGTGAAAACTGAGACATGCTGAAATATAACTCACGAAGGCATGTAAACGAGCTCGATGCACTCAGCACGGTGCAAGTCATGGCAAGTCAAGCATACATCCATTAAGAAGGCACAAAATACAAGCTATACATGGCAAGAACAATGGCATACCATGCACGGATCAACTACAATAGCATCGGCAAAATCGCAAATGAGTTGACGATCTGCCCAGATTCACCACGAAGCAAAAGTAGAGCTTGATTGACTCAAGCTAGGTTGCTCCATAATTGCAAACAAAGACATAGATGGATAGAGCATAACATGATTAACAAAAGTCCTTACTGATCATCCTCAAAAGAGGCACGGATCACTAGGAAACAAGCTGAACATATGGCATCATGAACTAAATAATCCCAGACTTAGTGAAAACTACTAAGTCCCAGAAAACAAATTTACCGGGTGCCTCACTTTGCAAGCTTGCACAAGTCACCACACACATCCTAAAAATGCATTGGTTGCACCTCTGTAAAGAAGACAAAATGCTTAACAAAACATATGAAGGACTCACAGGCATATCATGCACACAATAAACATGGCAAAAATGACAAAAGTCTAAGATGAACTAGCGGATCTGACAATTAACTCACGAGGCCTCCTTCTAACAGCGTTTTGGGCATCAAGATGCACTCAAATGAAAATGATGCAATGGAATGAAATGGTGTACTCTCTGAGGTGAACATTTTGATATACTATATGCCCAAATCGGAGCTACGGATGCAAAGTTACGGAGACTCGAACATAGCAACTTGGACTAAAAATTTTAGGGACAGTGAAAAAAAACTACCCCGGATCAGATCTAGGGTTTGACCCGCGGGCACGCGAACCGAGGTGCGGCCGGGGCACTGTAGCAGCTCGATGACCGCGGCGGCCGGGTCTCTCGCCGGAGAGGCCGCCGGCGACGAGGAGGCGGGACGGCGGCATGGGGGCGCGGGGCTGCCGGCGACGGGCTTGGCGGCGGGGGCGGTGAACTTGGCGAGGCGGGGTCCGGCGCGTGGAGGCGAGGGGCGGGCTGCCGGAGTTGGCGTGCGGCGGCCGGCGAGTCGGCAGCGAGAAGAGGTGGTGTCGGCGCCGGAGAAGAAGGGCGGCGCGGGCGGCGGCGGCTACGGGCCTCGGGGGCGGCGGAGTGGCGAGGGCCACGTGGCGGCTGCGGAGAGGCTGGCGGCGGCGGCGGACATTGTCCGGCCTGGCGCGGACATGTCCGGCGGCAGCGGGATCCTGTTTTTTTAGCTAGGGTTT
>NC_041384.1:579276426-579377954 GCF_002162155.2 Triticum dicoccoides | reverse complement strand
TATAGGCATAAGTGGAGCTAGGAGAGTCCAAATGAGGTGCGGTTTTCGGCCACGCGATCGTGATTGAACGCTCTAGGGCATGGAGCAGAGTTTGGTGGGTTTTGGGCAAAATTGAAGGGGTGTTGGGCTGCAACACACACGAGGCCTTTTCGGTCCCTCGGTTAACCGTTGGACTATCAAACGAAGTCCAAATGATACGAAACTTGACAGGCGGTCTACCGGTAGTAAACCAAGGCTGCATGACAAGTCTCGGTCCAATCCGGAAATGTTTAATCCCCACACATGAAAGAAAGCTAGAAATGGCCAACGGAGGAGAACGGAGCGCCGGAATGCAAAACGGACAACGGGGAAAATGCTCGAATGCATGAGATGAACACGTATGCAAATGCAATGTACATGATGACATGATATGAGATGCATGAAAAGAAAACAACACACGGAGACAAAGACCCAAACCCGAGAAATAAATATAACTTAACGCCGGAAACGGCAATAGTTGGAGTACAAATAGGGAAAGTTACATCCGGGGTGTTACACGGTCGCCTCGACGAAATCGGTCGGTTTTTGAAAACACCATAAAAATTCAAGAAAATCAAAAAATGGGAGGCTTCCGCATCACATCATCAAATGTGGCCTACCAACTAGCAAAAATACTAAACTTGCAATACCGGCATTTTCTTGAAAAGGTGTTCTCAAAAACGACCTACCATGGACGAAGATTCATGGCTTTCAAGCCAAACTAGCAACAATATGGCCGCATTCGTTGAATAGTTTCTGATAATATGCCCAAATTTGGTGCATGCCTCCGTATTGTGATGGCAAACAATGTTGCCAAAGCGAGGTTCCTACTTGTTTAACAAAAAAAACCGTTTTTCATTTTTTGAATGCTAAAGACATGTGTTTTTCGTGAAGCGGCTACAAGGAGGGGCACCCCAAATGGCGCAATTCCATGTCTATCTCAAAGTGGACCCTGTTTTACGGACGGTCGCCAAAAAGCATGCATTTCCGACCCCCGTAGCTACTCCCAGCAATTCAGACCACCTTCGGCCGATTCAGCTGGAACCGGCTGGAATTTGAACTCCGGGTCCTCCATAGCTTGCCCGTTATTTTCACTAAAAATGCTTTTTAGCTTCACAGGTAGGCATTTCATCACACAATCAACAACAGATTTGCACAGCTCAAACCCTAGCCACGGACGGCCGCCGCGACGAAATCGACCGGTTTTTGAAAACACCATAAAAAATTCAAAAAAAATCAAAAAAATTGGAGACTTCCGCGTCACATCATCAAATGTGGCCTACCAACTAGCAAAAATACTAAACTTGTAATACCGGCGTTTCCTTAAAAAAGTGTTCTCAAAAACGACCTACCATGAACGAAGATTCATGGCTTTCAAGCCAAACTAGCAATGATATGGCCGCATTCGTTGAATAGTTTCTGATAATATGCCCAAATTTGGCGCATGCCTCCGTCTTGTGATGGAAAACAATGTTGCCAAAGCGAGGTTCCAACTTGTTTAACAAAAAAACATTTTTCATTTTTTGAATGCTAAAGACATGCGTTTTTCATGAAGCGGCTATAAGGAGGGTCACCCCAAACGGCGCCATTCCTTGTCTATCTCAAAGTAGACCCTATTTTACGGACGGTCACCAATAAGCATGCATTTCCAATCCTCGTAGCTACTCCCAGCAATTCAGACCACCTTCGGCCGATTCAGTTGGAACCGACTGGAATTTGAACTGCGGGTCCTCCATAGCTTGCCCGTTATTTTCACTAAAAATGCATTTTAGCTTCACAGGTAGGCATTTCATCACAAAATCGACAACAGATTTGCACGATCAAACCCTAGCCACGGACGGCCGCCGCGACGAAATAGGCCGGTTTTTGTAAACACCGTAAAAAAATTCAAAAAAATCAAAAAAATGGGAGACTACCGCGTCACATCATCAAATGTGGCCTACCAACTAGAAAAAATACTAAACTTGCAATACCGGCGTTTTCTTGAGCTACTCGGTATGATTTTAACCATGATTTCTATAAAATTTACAAAAAAAACCCTATTTTTTCTACCCCGAAACCCAAAAGAATTTCCCTCCCACACCAAAATTTTCCCTTCACCAAAATTTCCCCCTCCCAAAATTTCCCTCCACTCCCTCTCCCACTACCAGGCGGGACCCACCACTCCCTCTCCCACTAACACGCGGGATCCCCTCCCCTCCCTCCCAAAATTTCCCCTCCCTCTCCCATTCCCCACCCCGCAACCCTAGCGCCGCCCCTCCTCTACTCCGCCCCGACGAACCGCGCTAGCCCGCTCCTACTCCCTCCCCTGCTCCGTGCCGCCCCGCCACATCGCGTCGTGGTATGTCACCCGCCCCGACGACGAATCCACCCTTCTCACTCCCCTCGACGACGGTTGCTACATCGATGGCTACATCGACGGCTACGACTACATCAACGACAGTGGCGACGGTGGCTACATCATCCACATCATCAACGATCAACGACGGCGACAGGTACCCCTCTCCTCTCCCCTCTCCCCTCGATCTTCTAGGGTTCGGTAGATCCCCCTCCTGGTCTACCTAGGGTTAGGATTCAGTCGATCTAGGGTTAGGATTTGGTCTATCTAGGGTTAGGATTCGGTTGATCTACGAGCTCCTGGTGGTTCTTGTTCATGTTCATTGGACAAGTTGTTCATGTCCATCAAGCTCCTGGTTCATGTTCTTGTTCATGTCGATCTAGGGTTAGGATACATTTTCTTGTTGATCTAGGGTTAGGATTCACGCGTCGGCTCCTCCCTCCCTGCTCGAACCCTTCTGATCCAGAACGTGCTCGCTAGATTCACTCATGGTGCTTGGCTTGGGTCATAGTTGGTTATGTTGCATGCGTGTCCTTGTGCACTTGTAGTGCTGGTGGTTTAAGGCACTGAGAATTGGAAGTAGGAAGTTATGGCAATTTAGATCTCATCTAGTTGTTCTTAGTTTGATCGATCATTTGTGGCAATGTAGAATTGGAAGCAGATGCTTTTGGCAACTGATTGAGTGGAGTATCCTTCTCAGCCAAGCACAAATCTGCTTGTTTTTAAATGCCCAATTGACAGTAATTACATGTCCTGCAAGACATTGCTTTTTTATGCTTATTATTATTACTGTTTAAAAGGTTGCACCATTTATCAGAGATATTGTTTATTTGTTTGGATCTTTCATGTCATAATCTTAAAAAATTCTTGTTTGATACTCCTGGAGATCCTGGTGGTTTGTTTGATCCCCCTCATGGTTTAGGGTTCATGTTGATGGAGAGGAAGTGCATGATTTTAGGGGATGGGGATGGATGAGGAAGTGGATGAGGTTTGAGGAAGACCTCCCTCTGGTTCATGTTGCTTGTGTATGATTTAATTACTTAGCTTGTATCAGTAGCACTTGGAGAAGGTGCCCCTCAGGGCCTCTCATGCTACCCATTCCTGTTGTTTTGAGGTTATGGGTGGGTTTGCTGTGCATTTGGTTATATTTGCTTGTGCGTTGGTCTGGTTCGTGGCGTGTTTACCGCTCTTGTGAGCGGGGCGCTGTGTCACTGATGTTTCTGAACCTGATGTTTATGTCGTATCTCTCTGATGAGATGTATGGCCAAGTGAATGCTGTCATCATCACGATTCACCCCTATGAAACCAGAAGTTTATTTCCCTTTGATTTCATCGAAACTGATGCCTTGTGCTGGCCCAAGATGTTGTAATATCATTCTATGGCTACCCATGATCTGTCCTTTTTTGCGGGTATGGCGTTCTTTCTGTACTCAAACACAAAAGCAATCTGTGTTAAGTAGACGGTGCTATGTTCAGTCACCAAGATATAGTGGAATTACATGATTCAGATGAGCATTTCTTTATCAGCATAGAGGCCATCCGGTGTGGCCCTCTCGCCTTTATTTGTTGTTATTGTTGCAAAGACCGGGAACTTTATTGAGCACTTGAGCATAGTTTTTTCATCTTCTTTTGTACTGCTGCAAGTATAGTTGTTTCATGCTTTACCAGTGGCAACATCTAGTTGTTTTGACGGTCCTCATGATATACTCGTCTAGCTTGCTGTCAGACTGTCTAAGTATGTGTACATGACACCAATTCACTAGTTCATGTTGCTTGCTTGCTATCATACATGTTGCTTGCTGGCATACATGCTTAATTAGGGTTTCCATCAGCATTACTTGCTTGTATCCCTAGCACTTGGAGAAGAATCTACTTGCTTGCTTATTAATTAGGGTTCTTATCAATAGTACTTGCTTCCTTCTCTTCATTTTCCTTCATTACTTGCTTGTTTCAATCAGTAGCACTTTGCTTGCTTGTTTCTATCAGTAGCACTTTGCTTGCTTGCTTGCTTGTATTAGTAGCACTTATGCACTTTGCTTGCTTGCTACTAGTGTACATCCATGCTTGTTTAGTGCACTTACATGTTTTCTTAATTAATAACACTAGATCACTGTATTGTTGATCCATCAAGTTTGTTTCACATGTATTGCATGTATGTGCATGATGGTCCAAATGCTTTCCTTTATTGATACAAGTGCATCATTTTACTTTATCCCTGCTGTATCTGATTGTTGTTTATTCTATTTTGCAAGCACCACCTCAAGATCATCCATGGAAAGGATGACAAGGTCAAGCATGAGGCCAACCGTTGGTATGGAACTTGTCCTTCTGGTTATACTGTTAGTTTCATAAAATCTGTGTCTTAATATGCTAAGTAAAATGCATTGCTGCAATCTGAATAAGCTGGCTCAATTGTGCCTGTGTGCTGTTAGTCTTCCTTACCTGAATAACTAGGATTAAATGATAATAAAATTTCATAAGATATGTTTGGCTGCCTGTCCATGCATTCCAAACATTTACCTAATAGTTATGTTTCCTTTATCATGCAAAGAAGAGCCTCTCACCGAGTACGAGAAGGTTAGGGCTAGAAATATCATGAGGAACAATCGGATGTTCCAGTCCCTTGGCATTGGTGCAATAGCGTCGATGATTAGGAAAACAAATGGTGTACAAGAAGGTAGAATTGATGTGGTTCAAGAAGGTAGTGGAGTTATCAATGATGACCAAGAGTACAATCCTAAGGACGATGAAGTTATTGATGGAGAGGAAGTGGATGATGTTGTAGTGAACAAGACTATTAAGGTGCAAACTCTGTCTTGCTTGGAGGGTTGGGGTTCGTTTATGCTATGTTATTCCTTGTGCTCTCATATTTCTCTTGTGATCTAATGCTTTTTCCGTGCTGTTTATACGAGGCACTGAAGGAATCTAGGACGAAGAGGCCTGGTGTTAAGAAGACAGTCGGCAAGAAGAAGAAGAGCTCAGAAACATCTGCTACAATGCCTCTAGGAAGGGTGATGGCCCCAGCTCCAGGACAAAAAAAAAGGATCCTAGAACCTGATGAACCTGCCCTTGATAGAGTCACAAGGCAGAAAGCAAAGATGGCGACTGCGACGGACCATCAGGAAAGTCTGCTCCGCATCGACTCTGAGACCTCAGTGCAAATGGGTGATGAGTTGCCGCCCATGGATGAAGGAACCACTCTCAGCATGGATGGAAGTGGCACTGTCTTCCTAGATGAAGTAGCAACCATCTGCATTGATGAAGCCGGCACTGTCCACACAGACCTCAGCCCTGTTGCACCTTCTATTGACATGAATGCTGTCATCAATGAAGAAGAACAGCAGCTTGTGCTTCAATCAGGCAAGTTGACCTTTGCAATACTATCTTTTACTAGCGCATTTTCCAAATGGAATGATCACGTATGCTTTTGTCGATTCCTGCATTTGTCGATTTCTATTCTAATTTATGAGTTCAATTTCATTTTCAGATGCAATGACTACCAAGACTAGACTTAGAAAGGGCAAAGGGCTAGAGAGGATCACCAAGTCGCTTGGTAGCAAGGTGCCTATCCAAATTGCCGAAGGGATGAAGCGTCCAGAGAAGCCTCTGCAGGCAGCAAGGCTTGCTTCTAAGTGTGGACTCATTGCAAGAAGGCATCTTCCGGTTCTTCCTCACTTCAAGCTATACAAGAAAAATGCTAGTCTATTGGAGAACTACATTGGGAAAGTTGTTGTAAGCTACCTGTTTCATAGTTAATGTGCTATCTATTTTCTATTACACCTATGCATGATCACTAATATTGTTCCTATCTTGTTTGTTGTCTTGGAAGGCAAATTTTGAGATGAACACGGACTCGGAGACCATCAAGACTGCGTGCAAAGATATTCTGCAGAAAAATTCAAAGAACAGAAGCCATCAGACCAAGAAGAAGTATTTTGATAACGTAGCCGCAAATAAAGTCAGCATTAAGTCTCCCGTGCCTGATCTGATGGATGGTGAATGGCAAGCTCTGGTGGAGATGTGGTCTATCCTAAGACACAAGGTTTGTCTCTACTTTGTTTGATGCTTTATGTTCTGCACATGATATGCTAATGCTAGATCATGCTGACAGTATGCTTTTTTGTAGGAAACCTGTGTGTCGAACAAGATGAATCGAGAAAAGTCGTGTACAATCAGAGAACTAGTTCCAGGCACTACACAGCACACATTTTTGCCACTGTGAGAACTTTTCTCTACAGACCTTACCGTTTGATCCTTGCTGATTCTTGCTGAATAACATTTTGATTTTTGTTGAAAAACATTTCAGAAAGAAGAGCGTAAGGGTGAGGAGCTGTCTGCGATTGACTTGTTTAAGGCCACCCACAATAGCAAGAAGCACGGGTTTTCGGAGCCAGTCAAGACTGCTATAGTAAGTCACTCCATGCTTTGTCCTATTTGATTCACAGCCAACTTTGATGGTTTGATGATTTGATGTTTTTTGATTCGGAGCCAGTCAAGAACACACACTATGTTTCATGCTTTGATGCTGTTTGGCAGTTCAACAAATATATCATAACTTGTTGTAGCTATTTGTTGCATTTTTTATGATATGATGAAATTTGATCTGAATGCTAGTTTGATGATCGGCTCACTCGGGAAGCCATCTTATATAGAACCACCATTCTAGGCTTAATGAAGCGATCATATTGTTCCAATTGCATGTCTCCAGGTCACTAGTCATCATCTTCTTGTATAGATTTTGTGTGCTAGTTTGGTTACTTCAAATAATCCATTTGTGTGCTGGTTTGGTTTCTCTTGCTTAGTTTGGTTTGCAAACTGTGAAATAGATCTCCCACTAATGCCTATCATTTTCCTCCATATGCTAGCTTGAGATGGAAAAAATGAAGGATGCGCCGGTACCAGAAGGTGAAGAGCCAAAGTCTGCTGTTGAAATTGTCGATGAAGTGCTCAAGACCGAAGTCAAGCAAAGCACATTCCTCAGGAATGTTGGGCTCCAGTCATCTAGGAACTCCAGCAAAGCAACTACTGAAGTGGCTGCTTATGTTCGTGACCTTGAGCAGAAGCTGGAGAGGTCTGAGCTTCAAGATGAAGTGATGCAAGAAGAATTGGCGGCAATCAAGATGAAGGCGGAAGAATCTGAAGCTGCACATGACAAGGAACTTGAGCTGCTGCGCAAGAAGTCTCAAGAGCAGGAAGAGAAGTTAGCCCACTTGATGGCTCTCTTTGGAGCTAAGTTAGTTTGAACCTGGGAGAATTTTGCATTGGACCTGGGAGCTAAGGTAGTTTGAACTTGTGAACCTGGGTTGAGTACTTTGAACTTGTGAACCTTGTTGATACTGCTGTTGCATTTTGTTGCATTTTGCACTTGTGAACCTTGTTGCTGCTGTGAAGTTATGTGAATCTGGGAGCTGTTATATGAACCTGTGTTTTTTTTGTGTGAAGTTATGTGGATCACTTGTGGATCACTTGTGCACCTGGGCCTTGCTGTTTATGGTTATGCAAAATATGAACCTGGGCTCTAAAAAGGCTGAGGCCCAAACAAGAATTTGACTAAAAAGGCTTGGGCCTAAAAAAAGAGTTGACTGTAAAAAAAAGTTGGTAAAAGGCTGGATAACAGAAAATAAAAAGGCCAAGGCCCAAATTCAAACTACACTAAAAAGGTTGTGGCCCAAAACAATAGTGGACTGTAAAAAAATTCATCAGAAAAAGGCTCCATTCCCAGAAAATAAAAGGCCAAATTATTGGGCCAGGCCCATGCAGATAAGCAAAATAAAGAGAAAAAAATTAAATGGGATGAATTATTGGGATTGGCCCATGTAGACAGCTGAAATGGACCGGGCTGATTCTATTTTACGACCTTTTCATTTGGTCATAATTCTGCCACGTTGTCTTGCCACGGTGGATCTGACGTGGTGTGGTCGGATTGCTAGTGACCAAAATAATTGGTCGTTAAATCTATGACCTTTTTTGGTCATAAACGTCTATGACCATTCTAGAAGAAAGGTCGCTACTGTCAGTTTACGACGGCTAGCTTTTGACCTTATGTTTTTGGTCACAAAAAGGTCACAAATGGAAAACTGTGACCATTTAGTGACCAATAGAGGTGGTCACAAGTTGACATATTTCTTGTAGTGAAGCCGGCCAAAGAAACAAAGAAGATACCCTTGGAACCGGAGCACCCGGAGAGGTACGCTGTCATAGGTGCAAACCTCAACAACAAATAGGAAGGTGAGCTCGTCGATTTCCTCCGTGAGAATTGGGACATCTTCGCATGGTCCCCCAAAGACATGCCAGGTGTCCCGACGGATTTCGCCGAGCACAAATTACATGTCCAGTCCGATGCCAAGCCAGTCAGGCAGCCCTTGCGCCGCTTGTCAGAAGAGAAGAGTTGTTGGAGAAGAGATAGCCCGGCTGCTAGCAGCCGGCTTCATCATGGAGGTGTTCTTTCCAGAATGGCTAGCCAACCCGGTCCTGCTACTAAAGAAGAAAAAGCAGTGGCGAATGTGTATTGATTACACTAGCATCAACAAAGCATGCCCCAAGGACCCGTTCGCTTTGCCAAGGATCGACCAAGTGATAGATCCACAGCCAGATGCGAGTTGTTCAGTTTCTTGGATGCATATTCAGGATATCACCAGGTCAAGTTAAACCCGGCCGACAGACTGAAGACCGCCTTCATCACGCTGTTTGGAGCCTTCTGCTACTTGACCATGACGTTCAGCTTGAGGAATGCGGGCGCCACCTTCCAACATTGCATGCAGAACTGCCTCCTCAAGCAACTCGGTAGAAATGCCCACGTTTACATGGACGATGTGGTGGTGAAGACGGAGAAGCGTGGAACACTGCTGGAAGAACTCAAAGAGACCTTTGAGAACTTGCATCGATTTCAAATCAAGCTCAACCCGGAGAAATGCATCTTCGGAGTACCAGCTGGCCAGCTTCTTGGCTTCCTGGTCTCTGAACGCTGTATAGAATGCAACCCTGTGAAGATCAAGGCCATTGATAGGATGGAAGTACCCAGCCGACTGCTGGACGTACAAAAGTTCACTGGCTGTTTGGCATCCATCAGCCGATTCATCAGTCGGCTGGGCGAGAAGGCTCTCCCCCTATACCAACTCATGAAGAAGACCACTTTTTTTGAGTGGAACCACAAGGCAGATGAAGCTTTTCTCCAACTAAAGAAGATGTTGACTACTCCACCTGTCCTGGCGGCTCCGACTCCTAAGGAACCCATGCTCCTCTACATCGCCGCCACCAGCCGAATAGTCAGCACAGTCATCGTGGTAGAGCGCAAGGAGGAAGGCAAGGCACTACCAGTCCAGAGACCGGTATATTATTTGAGTGAAGTACTGTCGATTTCCAAGCAAAACTACCCCCACTACCAGAAGATGTGCAACGGCGTGCACTTTGCCGCCAATAAATTGAAGCCTTACTTCCAAGAACATCCTATCATTGTGGTCTGCACAGGTCCACTAGCCGAGATAATCGGGAGCCGGGATGCTTCGGGCCGAGTGGCCAAATGGGCCATAGATTTGCCCCCTACACCATCTACTACCAGCCTCGCACCGCCATCAAGTCGCAAGCGCTGGCCGACTTCCTCGTCGACTGGGCCGAGACCCAGTATCTGCCACCAGCACCCGACTCCACCCATTGGCGAATGCATTTTGACGGCTCCAAGATGCGCACCGGCTTGGGAGCCGGCATCGTCCTCACCTCTCCCAAAGGTGACAAGCTCAAATATGTGATGCAAATCCATTTTGCCGCCTCCAACAACGTCGCCGAATACGAGGCACTCATTCACGGGCTCCGGCTGGCCAAATAGCTTGGCATTCGCCAGATCCTGTGCTATGGGGACTCCGACTTGGTGGTCCAGCAGTCATCAGGTGATTGGGACGCCAAAGCCGCAAACATGGCGAGCTACCGCTTCCTCATACAACAACTCAGTGGATATTTTGAGGGGTGCGAAATTCTACATGTACCAAGAAATGACAACGACCAAGCAGACACCCTGGCACGAATCGGCTCCACTCGTCAAGCAATACCGTCCGGCGTCACCCTTCAGCGCCTCCTCAAGCCATCTGTCAAGCCATCACCAAAGTCAGACTCTATCTTCGTGCCGGCTCCTCCTGAAGCAGTCGGATCCGACTCGAGAGCCCCCACAGACGGCACGAGTACTCCGGCAGGTGGCACGGGGGTCGTGACAGTCGCACCTGGCCCGGAGACTGCGGCGGTCGGCCCAGAGACTTCAGAACCCAACCCGGGGTTGTGCCAATCGGCCCAGGGACTTCACCGACACAGCAAGCGGCTGCCGACTCCAACCCGCCGCCTCCCGGCCCAGCCGCCCTTGTCCAAGTCGCAGTCCTGACAGTTGCAGAACTTGCAGCACCTTCATGGGCCCGGCCCATCCTCAAATTCCTGGTGAACAAAGAGCTGCCGACTGATGAGATCTTAGCTCGACAAGTGCAACGCCGGGCGGCAGCCTACACCATAGTCAACAGAGAGCTTGTAAGGCGCAGTGTCACTGGTGTCTACCAGCGTTGTGTGGGGCTGGAGCAAGGCCAAGCAATTCTCAAGGACATCCATCAAGGCGTGTGTGGCCACCACGCAGCTTCAAGAGCACTCGTCGCCAAAGCCTTCCGCGATGGTTTCTTCTGGCCGACTGCTCTTGAAGACGCCAAGGCCCTGGTCCAAAAATGTGAAGGGTGCCAGAAGTTCCGCTCCAAGCCACATCAGTCGGCTTCTGCACTCAAGACTATTCCCATTGCCTGGCCCTTTGCTGTTTGGGGCCTGGACATGGTGGGACCATTCAAGACGGCACGAGGCGGCTTGACTCACTTACTTGTCGTAGTGGACAAGTTCACCAACTGGATAGAAGCAAAACCAATCAAGAAGTTGAATGGTCCGACTGCTGTGACTTTCATCTCCGACATCACAATTCGGTACGGCATACTGCACAACATCATCATCGACAACGGCACAAACTTTGCCAAAGGTGCCTTGGCCCGTTTTTGTGCGACGCAGGGCATCCGACTGGACTTAGCGTATGTTGCCCATCCGCAGTCCAACGGCCAGGTAGAGCGAGAAAACGGCCTCATCTTCTCCGGCATCAAGCCTCGACTGGTCGAGCCTCTGGAGCGCTCGGCTGGCTGCTAGCTTGACGAGTTGCCAGCCGTCCTCTGGAGCCTGCGCACAACTCCAAACAAGTCAACCGGCTTCACGCCCTTCTTCCTCGTCTACGTTGCCGAAGCCGTCATCCCAACGGACATAGAATTCGACTCCCCTCGAATCACCATGTAAACCAAAGAGGAAGCAGAAGAAGCACGTCAAGACGGCGTCGATCTACTGGAAGAGGGCCGGCTATTGGCACTCAGCCGGTCCAGCATCTACCAGCACAGCATGCGCCGATACTACAACCGGAAGGTCAAGCCGAGATCTTTCCAAGAAGGAGACCTTGTGCTCCGGCTGATCCAGCGAACAGCTGGCCAACACAAGCTCTCAGCACCTTAGGAAGGCCCTTTCATCATCAGCAAAGTGTTGGGCAACGACTCCTACTACCTGATCAACGCTCAGAAGCCCCGAGCACGCAACAGGGACGACTCCTGCAAAGAGATGGAGCGGCCATGGAATGCAAATCTCCTCTGAAGATTTTACAGTTAATGAAGTATGTACCACGCTACCTTTTGTATTAAAGTATGAAGACTTCGGGGCCCCCGAGAAGATCTCGGGGACTGCCCTCTTTTATCTATATGATAAGAATTATGCCTATGAGTATGTTATTCTTTGTTATGCCGCTTGGCACCGGGTTCGACTAGTCGTCCCGGAGACTTGCCGTATTGTACTATGAAATGCTTCCTCCAGCCAGACAAGTAATGTGTGGCACTTAAGCCGTCTCCTGTTAGAAGCCGCAGCTCACAGAGCGACTGTCTGGTGGGCAGGAGTAAGGTAGAATGGGTGCCCACATGAAAAATGGCTAAGGACTCAAAGCATGCACATAGTTTAAGCCGGCTTCCAGCCTTTTACAACCGACTCTTGAGCAGTCGGCTCACCGTTTTCTAATCAACTTGCTAAAATAACTCTAAACGGCTAAGTACTTGCCTTCCCAAAGAAGCTAAGTACTTGATCCAGCAACAGTCCACAGAGCGGCTGTCCGACTAGCAAGACGGCAACCAAGGGAAGGCGACAAAGGAAAAAGCCAAAGAGCAATGGGCAAAAAGAGATAGAATGCGGAGAAATATTTACATAGAAAAGGTCCTTGGCCGAATCTTCAAAACAGAAGTTCAATATACACCCCACGGGTGGAATTGTGCAAATTAACAAGTTCATCGAGACTATTAAGCAGATAAAAGCAAAGATGAAGTGGCAGCCTAGGAAACTACAGACGGATTCAGAGGACCTGAGGGGTCGGCGGTGCCAGTTGCCGGAGCAGCCGGCTGGTTGGTCTCCGCTTGGTCGCCTCTGGCAGCAGCTGGCTCGGTTGGGCGCGACTCATTGCTAGAGGCGTGGTCGAGCTGGGGCTGGCCGTCTGCTCTGACCTCTGGCGCCTCCTACTTGCCTCCTTCCTCCGCCTCACCTTCTTCCTCGCCACTTGAGTCAATCACCTCCGCCGAGTCCTCGCCGTCGTTCGGGTTTAGCCCGAACCACTCCAGCGGTGCCTCCTCGCCGTTCTCATCCCGCTCTAGGACTAAGACGGTGGTGTTGGTGTATTCGGAGATCAATGATGCGCACTTGACGAGATCATCTTCCACGACCGCCAACTCCACCTGAGCTTCTAGCCGGAACATGGCTAGCTGGCTAGACTCACCCCAGGATACCATGCCTTGACGAACTCTAAGGCCCAGTGCACTCCAGCCTGGGCCGAAGAGCCCTTCCAGGCTTCAAGGCGGCTAGCCGCTACCTCCAGCCAGTTGGCAGTCCAACTGGGGGTGCGCGGTGCCTGCATATCCGGCCACAGGGCAGCAATCGCCTGGGCGTCGACACGTTGAAGCCGGCGCAGCATCCGGTGAGCCGGCCGAAGGCGGGCCTCGATGCTCAGGATCTGCTCGCCAAGAGTTCGGGGGGTGTCGGCGGTGATCTGTGCTTCGTCCGCCCCCCGCCCTTCGCGATCTACTTCGACGGCTTGGTTGGCAGCGACCGAGTGGCCAGGGAAGAAGCCTGCCAAGACAGAAGAACGAAGAACAAAATTAAAGACTAGAGGTCGACTCGACTAGCAGTCGGCCGCTTAGAAAAGGAAAATGAGGGGAAGCTCACCGTCGACGAGATCTTCGATCTCATGGAAGCTGGAGACTAGCATCGTCTGCTTGTCAGTCCAGGAGGAGCACTCTGTCGCGAATTCGGCAATGAGAGCGGTCTCCTTATCCTCTGCCTCTCTCTTAGTGTTTTTGAGCAGCTCCTTCTGCTCCGCCAGTTGCATGGCCAGCAGATCGTGCTCCGCGGCCAGCTTGTTGCACTCCTCCTCCTTCGCACACAGCGTAGTGTTGGCCTCGCCCAGCAGCTGCAGGGTGGTGTTGGCCTCTGCAGAAGAAGAAGAAAAAGGCGTCAGCTATCAACAAGGAAGAGAGGCCGCCGGGGTGATCTGGCCAGATTACTCAGCAGTCGGCCCAAATCTCGAGGCCTACAACCCGCGGGTGCGCCAGCGCGCCCCCGTAGAGAAGGAAGAGGACTCACCCCCGTCTTTCCGACAAGTCGGCGGTCCGCTTGGCCAGCTCCTCGATGTTGGCATTAAAGGTGGTCACGCGAAGATCGTGGTAATCTTGTGACAAAATTTCAGACAAGTGTTGGTACTTGGAACTCACCGATTAGAGTTCCGAGCCACCTGCTCAGCAGCCGGCCCAAACTCGGGGACTACACCCAGTGGGTGCGTTGGCGCGCCCCCACAAAGAAGAACAAGAAACAGAAACAAAGAAGGAGGACGCGTACCCGGATGGCTGCTCGCGAAGCCAGATAAGCCTTGGTGCATTCCTTGATGGCATCGCCCTCGGCTCGGATCTTGGCATGGACGTCCAAAAGCGCCCGGTTCAATGGGCCCGTCCCGCCTCCCCGCACCCACATAGTGGGCGTGGCGCTTGTTGCCTCGGTGTCCAGGATCATGGAGCTTGTGGCGCCGGTCTCCAGAGGGAGCGGTGCCGAGGCCGCCTTCACGAGATGACGGCGCGTCAGTGTGCCGACCTCGAGAGCCAGGCCCGTCGCCACCATGTTTTCAGTTGGCGGCACCGGCGGGTCCGCCGGCTGCCCGCCTGGCGTGCTCCCGGACGGCGGCGGTGGCGGCACGATTATGTCCGATGTGGTGATGTCGTCGCCGTCCCTCTCCATGATCGGGTTCTCGTCACCGACTTCTCCAGTCTGCACCGTGAACTCCGGTGGTGGCGGCGCAGAGTTCAGAGGGACGACGATCACCGCCGACTTGCGGTGTGCGGCTTCTTTAGCATGCTTCTTCTCCACATCGTTCGCCTCGGCTTCCGCCAGCTTCCTCAGGGCGGCGGCCTCTGCCTTGTCAGCTTCTGCCTTCTTCAGGCGGGCGGCTTCCTGCTCCTCGCGCGCCTCCCACGCGTTCCGCTCCGTCGCCTCCCGGAGGTCGGCGGCCGGATCAATCCGCCGGGTGGTGGAGGAGGTCTCTGCCGACTTCATGATGGAGCCGGCGGCCGACTTCTCAAGAGAGAGCGGGGCCCTAAAGTCAAGAATGTAAAGCAAAGGAATTTCAGATGGAGACAACGAAGAAAAAGTGAAGGCGCAAAGGAAGGTAGCACTTACGCAGAAACCAGCTGCGGCGTCTTCACCTCCTTGCAGAAGCGGTTGGCCTTTGTGGCCGCTTTGTCCCGCTTGGTCCGCGGCCGAGCCCTTGGGCTTCTTCCGCCGGCTGCCAAACAGGCTTGGCCTAGCCCTGCGCTTCTTAGCGCCACCTTGGGCGTCCGGCGCGGCGGACGAGCTCGCGCCCGGCTGGCCAGCCCCTGGCTGGTGGCGCGGGGTGACCTCCTCGTCATCGTCAGGCCAGTCCTCGAGACTGGCCCGAGTCTCGGGCCACCCCCACTTCGCCGCCTCCTCCCTTGGCGTCGTCCACTAGGGCCACCGCCCCCAAGTCGGGGTTGTCAACGTCGCTCTCCGCCCGGCCAGGGAGGAATTCGTGGTTCGGCCCCACGGTGCCGGCTGCTCGCTGGAGGAGGGAGTTCTGACCAAAGCCGACCTGTCAGATCGGACAAGACGGACTCGGCAACGAAGAAATTAGGAGAGTCAAAGAAAAAGAGAAAAAGAAACGACTCACCAGAGGCGGAGGGGTGGCACGTGAATACGGCTCCTTGCCGAACTGCCACTCTTCTTTGAGGTTGCAGTTCGCAAGATAATTCACCATATAGGCTACCTCCTCGTTAGGCATTTCCTTGGTGCACATCTGACTCGGGTCCCGATGCCCGCTCATCTGGCAAATCATATGGGGGCGACCTTGGAGTGGGAGCACTCGGCGTGCAACGCAGGCGGCCAGCAAATCCGGCCTGGTCAGGCCCTCCGACTGCGTCAGCACTCGGAGTCGCGCGATGGTGCCTGCTCCTGCGGGTGTCAGCGTCCTGGCCCGATACGACCAGTTGGGCTGCCTCCCAGCCGGCGGGCCGGCTATGTAGGCCGGTAGATTGAGCCAGTCGCCCTCCGCTGAGCCGCTCTTCACGTAGAAGTACGACCGCTGCCACATCTTCACCGACTTTATCAGCTTGATGGAGGGAAACGAGTTGTTAGCCACCGACCTCCGCATGGTGATGAACGTGCTGCACTGAGCTGGCACGCCCGCGACTTGGGTGCCGAGCTTGGAGTAGAAGAACTCCCCCCTAAGCTCGATGGTGGGGAGAATGCCGAGGAAGCCTTCGCACAAGGCGACGAAGGAAGACAGCAGCACCACCGTGTTGGGGGTGAGGTGGTGCGGCTGGAGACCGTAGAACTCAAGAAAAGAACGGAAGAAGCTGCTCGCCGGTAGGCCAAGCCCGCGTAGGTAGTGCGAGCGAAAGACGACCCGCTCGTCCTCCTGCGGTGCTGGTGACATTTCCCCCCTCGGCGCGAGACGGACCCACACGAGGTCCTCGCCGGGCAGCCGACGCGTCTTGTGGAGGAAATTGACGTGATCGTCGTGGACCTCCGAACCGTCCCAGGTGCCGGAGTGCACCGCAGGGGGCGTGGCAGCGGAGGAAGAGCTCATTGTGAACGGACCACCACAACGCTTGACGTAGCTTGAGGCGCAGCGGCGAGAGGGAAAAGAAGAAGAAGCAATGAGGAGGTGGGGCGCACGTGCTCTGCTGCTCCCCCTCCTCCCCCTACTTATAGACTCATGGGCTGCGAAGCCGTGGGGGCGGTTGTGGGATCTACTGCGCCCACTACCCCATGCCCCCATGTTTATCGCGCAAAGTTACTGCGCACAGTAACTCCGCGGGAACCTCAACCGTCCACCCCGGCCGCAGTGGATCCGCTCGCGCGCCGAGGCACGGGAGTGGCGCGCCCCGCCTGTAGGCATGTCCCATCGCGCATGTGGGTGGGTAGACTGGCCCGGCCGCTTGTTGCCACGTGACGGGCCCGAAATGGGCGGCGGCCTGGAAGCTTAGCTGGTACGCCACTGGGATCCCGCCGGGGTGTTCGAAAGTTTTGGACAAGTCAAATTGGGTGAGTCAAATCCTACCAGTCGGCCCGACAGAAGTCAAACGAGGTTTCACCTCAAGAACTCGGAGAAAGAAACCGCTGAGGCTCCTCGGCTGATCATCCGCGGTGCCTCATCAGCTTCGGGGACTACTGTCGGAGTAATAGGCCATGGCTAGGCTAACCCGAGGCCCCGAACCCCGAACCTTTCAAGACATCGGGGCTGATTGCGCCCCTCAAGACGCCAGGATGAAGAGCCGCCTTCTGGAAGCCGGCTGAAGGAACAGCCGACTGCCTGCATGCGGCCGAGTCCTGGCGGCGAGATCAAGACGGGCCGACCCCTCCTGGCGGCTTCCAGAGAAGCCGGCCACGAGGAGTCGGCCCACGCCACCAACAAAGCCCATGCCCTCGTCAGGGGAGATGGGACGGGGAGTGGCAACAGTGAAGCCCACTCCCTCCCCTTTCCAGGGGATGGCTAGGCCACAGTGCGCTGTAACAACGGAGATCTTCGTCTGGCGCGTCACTGTTGCCATGCCATCCCTGACGTCAGCAATAGTGGGCGGAGTCCTGCACCCATGAAGACCTGTCAGTATGGTCCATGGATGATGGGCCCTACCGGTCAGCGAGAGTCCAGAAGACGACAAGAGCGCCACCAGTCGGACCCGAAGGGAGCCGGCCCCCGAGAGTCGTCCTGCCCCTCCCATGGGTCCCACGCGCCATTAACCAGACAAGACAGGGAGTGGCTACAGTAATCGCCAGCCAGGCAGCGGGGCTGTAGCCACGACCCCATGACCAAGCATGTGTCATTAGAAGCACAGCTACAGTAATCAGCAGCCGGCAAGACCCGCAAGCAGTGGGTACGGCCTGTCGGCTCTGTACCAGACCAGTCGGCAGAGAGGCCGGCAGGCGAAGAGACTGACAGCTAGGCCCTGCGCCCAGTCAGTTTACCATTGTACCCCTAGGGGTAGGCCCACATAAACCCCCCAGGGCACCCATGCAAAGCGTTCCACCATTAGAACTAGACTAGATCATAGAGGGAGGAGAGAGCTAGCACTGCCTTCTCCTACCTCCAGCATACAGCTCGAGGAGCGCCCTTGTACTCACTTTGCCTTAGTGATCATGCGGAGACCCCGCAGAGGAGGAGTAGGGGTGTTATCTCCTAGGAGAGCCCCGAACTTGGGTAAAGTACGCCGGCATTCGTGTCTACGCCTCATCCCGCTTCCGGGCACCGGCGACGTTCTACTCGCTCCCACCATGATACGCAATCCATTGTCATATGTCGCACCCAACCCCCAACAGTGGTGGAAGAAGGAGGGGAAAAGGTCCAGCTCGCCGGAATTGGAGCAGACAAAGGTGGAGGCCATGGCTGCCAACCGCATAGAGGAGGAGCTCAGGGGCTCGGTCGGGTAGCCAGGAAGGGGTAGTGGAGTGAAGCGAAGAGCCTAGGGCAGTCGGGAAGTCCCAGGGCTGTGTTGGAAATATTCCCTAGAGGCAATAATAAAATGGTTATTATTATATTTCTTTGTTCATGATAATTGTCTATTGTTCATGCTATATTGTGTTATCCAGAAATCGTAATACATGTGTGAATACATAGACCACAACACGTCCCTAGTGAGCCTCTAGTTGACTGGCTCGTTGATCAAAAGATAGTCATGGTTTCCTGACTATGGACATTGGATGTCATTGATAACGGGATCACATCATTAGGAGAATGATGTGATGGACAAGACCCAATCCTAAGCATAGCTCAAAGATCGTGTAGTTCGTTTGCTGTAGCTTTTCCGAATGTCAAGTATCATTTCCTTAGACCATGAGATTGTGCAACTCCCGGATACCGTAGGAGTGCCTTGGGTGTGCCAAACGTCACAACGTAATTGGGCGACTATAAAGGTACACTACATGTATCTCCGAAAGTGTCTGTTGGGTTGGCACGAATCGAGACTGGATTTGTCACTCCGTATGACGGAGAGGTATCTCTGGGCCCACTTGGTAATGCATCACCATAATGAGCTCAATGTGACCAAGTGGTTGATCACGGGATCATGCATTACGGTACGAGTAAACTGACTTGCCGGTAACGAGATTGAACGAGGTATTGGGATACCGACGATCGAGTCTCGGGCAAGTAACGTACCGATTGACAAAGGGAATTGTATACGGATTGATTGAATCCTCGACATCATGGTTCATCCAATGAGATCATCGAGGAGCATGTGGGAGCCAACATGGGTATCCAGATCCCTCTGTTGGTTATTGACCGGAGAGTCATCTCGGTCATGTCTGCGTGTCTCCCGAACCCGTAGGGTCTACACACTTAAGGTTCGGTGGCGCTAGGGTTGTTGAGATATTAGTATACGGTAACCCAAAAGTTGTTCGGAGTCCCGGATGAGATCCCAGACGTCACGAGGAGTTACGGAATGGTCCGAAGGTGAAGATTTAAATATAGAAAGTCAAGTTTCGGCCATCGGGAAAGTTTCGGGGGTAATCGGTATTGTACCGGGACCACCGGAAGGGTCCCGGGGGTCCACCGGGTGGGGCCACCTATCCCGGAGGGCCCCATGGGCTGAAGTGGGAGGGGAACCAGCCCCTAGTGGGCTGGTGCGCCCCATCATGGGCCTCCCCCTGCGCCTAGCGTTGGAAACCCTAGGGGTGGGGGGCGCCCCACTTGCCTTGGGGGGCAAACCACCCCTTGGCCGCCGCCCCCCTTGTAGATGGCATCTCCTAGGGCCGGCGCCCCCCTAGGGGTCCTATAAATAGTGGGGGGAGGGAGGGCAGCCGCACCCTAGCCCCTGGCCTCTCCCTGTCCCTCCCGTGACACTCCTCCATCTCCCTATGCTTGGCGAAGCCCTGTCGAGATCGCCGTAGTTTCCACCACCACACCGTCGTGCTGCTGGATCTCCATCAACCTCTCCTTCCCCCTTGATGGATCAAGTTGGAGGAGATGTCTTCCCAACCGTACGTGTGTTCAACATGGAGGTGCCGTCCGTTTGGCGCTAGGTCATCGGTGATTTGGATCACGTCGAGTACGACTCCATCAACCCGGTTCTCTTGAACGCTTCCGCGCGCGATCTACAAGGGTATGTAGATGCACTCCTCTATCCCTCGTTGCTAGATGACTCCATAGATTGATCTTGGTGATGCGTAGAAAATTTTAAAATTCTGCTACGTTCCCCAACAGTGGCATCATGAGCTTGGTCTATGCGTAGTTTCTATGCACGAGTAGAACACAAAGCAGTTGTGGGCGTGGATATTGTCAATTTGCTTGCCGTTACTAGTCTTATCTTGATTCGACGGCATCGTGGGATGAAGCGGCCCGGACCGACCTTACACGTACACTTACGTGAGACTGGTTCCACTGATTGGCATGCACTAGTTGCATAAGGTGGCTGGCGGGTGTCTGTCTCTCCCACTTTAGTCGGATCGGATTTGATGAAAAGGGTCCTTATGAAGGGTAAATAGAAATTGGCATATCACGTTGTGGTTTTGGCGTAGGTAAGAAACATTCTTGCTAGAAACCTGTAGCAGCCACGTAAAAACTTGCAACAATAATTAGAGGACGTCTAACTTGTTTTTGCAGCATGTGCCCTATGATGTGATATGGCCAAAAGGATGTGATGAATGATATATGTGATGTATGAGATTGATCATGTTCTTGTAATAGGAATCACGACTTGCATGTCGATGAGTATGACAACCGGCAGGAGACATAGGAGTTGTCTTTATTTATTTATGACCTGCGTGTCAACATAAACGTCATGTGCAGACTGTGCACCGTAATAATTTCAAGAAAGTGTTCCCCCTAACTGTGCACCATTGCGAAGGATCGTTGTTTCGAAGCACCACGTGATGATCGGGTGTGATAGATTCTAACGTTCGAATACAACGGGTGTAAGCCAGATTTACACACGCAATATTCTTAGGTTGACTTGACGAGCCTAGCATGTAGATTCATGGCCTCGGAACATGGAAGACCGAAAGGTCGAGCATGAGTCGTATAGTCAACATGAAGATGTTCACCGATGTTGGTTAGTCCGTCTCACGTGATGATCGGACACGGCCTAGTTAACTCGGATCATGTTTCACTTAGATATCTAGAGGGATGTCTATCTGAGTGGGAGTTCATTGAGTAATTTGATTGGATGAACTTAATTATCATGAACTTAGTCTAAAATCTTTACAATATGTCTTGTAGATCAAATGGCCCACGTTGTCCTCAACTTCAACGCGTTCCTAGAGAAAACCAAGCTTAAAGATGATGTCAGCAACTATACGGACTGGGTCTAGAACCTGAGGATCATCCTCATAGCTGCCAAGAAAGATTATGTCCTAGAAGCACCGCTAGGTGACACACCTATCCCAGAGAACCAAGACGTTATGAATGCTTGGCAGTCACGTGCTGATGATTACTCCCTCGTTCAGTGCTGCATGCTTTACAGCTTAGAACCGGGGCTCCAAAAGCGTTTTGAGAGACACGGAATATATGAGATGTTCGAAGAGCTGAAAATGGTTTTCCATGCTCATGCCCGGATCAAGAGATATGAAGTCTCCGACAAGTTCTTCAGCTGTAAGATGGAGGAAAATAGTTCTGTCAATGAGCACATACTCAAAATGTCTGGGTTGCATAACCGCTTGACTCAGCTGGGAGTTAATCTCCCGGATGACGCGGTCATTGACAGAATCCTTCAGTCGCTTCCACTGAGCTACAAGAGCTTTGTGATGAACTTCAATATGCAGGGGATGGAAAAGACCATTCCTGAGGTATATTCAATGCTGAAATCAGCAGAGGTGGAAATCAAAAAGGAACATCAAGTGTTGATGGTGAATAAAACCACTCAGTTCAAGAAAGGCAAGTGTAAGTAGAACTTCAAGAAGGACGGCAAGGGAGTTGCCGCGTTCGGTAAGCAAGCTGCCAGGAAGAAGCCAAAGAATGGACCCAAGCCCGAGACTGAGTGTTTTTATTGCAAGGGAAGTGGTCACTGGAAGCGGAACTGCCCCAAATACTTAGCGGACAAGAAGGCCGGCAACACTAAAGGTATATGTGATATACATGTAATTGATGTGTACCTTACCAGTACTCGTACTAGCTCCAGGGTATTTGATACTGGTGCAGTTGCTCACATTTGTAACTCAAAGCAGGAGTTGCGGAATAAGCGGAGACTGGCGAAGGACGAGGTGACGATGCGCGTCGGGAATGGTTCCAAGGTCGATGTGATCGCCGTCGGCACGCTACCTCTACATTTACCTACAGGATTAGTTTTAAACCTCAATAATTGTTATTTAGTGCCAGCTTTGAGCATGAACATTGTATCAGGATCTCGTTTAATTCGAGATGGCTACTCATTTAAATCCGAGAATAATGGTTGTTCTATTTATATGAGAGATATGTTTTATGGTCATGCTCCGTTCGTGAATGGTTTATTCTTAATGAATCTCGAATGTAATGTTACACATATTCATAGTGTGAATACCAAAAGATGTAAGGTTGATAATGATAGTCCCACATACTTGTGGCACTGCCGCCTTGGTCACATAGGTGTCAAACGCATGAAGAAGCTCCATGCAGATGGACTTTTGGAGTCTCTTGATTACGAATCATTTGACATGTGCGAACCATGCCTCATGGGTTAAATGACCAAGACTCCGTTCTCAGGAACGATGGAGCGAGGAACCAACTTATTGGAAATTATACATACTGATGTGTGCGGTCCAATGAGTGTTGAGGCTCGCGGTGGCTATCGTTATGTTCTCACCCTCACTGATGACTTGAGTAGATATGGGTATGTCTACTTAATGAAACACAAGTCTCAGACCTTTGAAAAGTTCAAGGAATTTCAGAGTGAGGTTGAGAATCAACGTGACAAGAAAATCAAGTTCTTGCGATCAGATCGTGGGGGAGAATACTTGAGTCACGAATTTGGCACACACTTAAGGAAATGTGGAATAGTTTCACAACTCACGCCGCCTGGAACACCTCGGCGTAATGGTGTGTCCGAACGTCGTAATCGCACTCTATTGGATATGGTGCGATCTATGATGTCCCTTACCGATTTACCGCTGTCATCTTGGGGCTATGCTTTAGAGACTACTGCATTCACTTTAAATAGGGCTCCATAGAAATCCGTTGAGACGACACCGTATGAATTGTGGTTTGGGAAGAAACCTAAGCTGTCGTTTCTAAAAGTTTGGGGATGCGATGCTTATGTCAAGAAACTTCAACCTGAAAAGCTCGAACGCAAATCGGAAAAATGCGTCTTCATAGGATACCCTAAAGAAACTATTGGGTATACCTTCTACCTCAGATCCGAAGCCAAGATCTTTGTTGCCAAGAATGGGTCGTTTCCAGAGAAAGAGTTTCTCTCGAAAGAAATAAGTGGGAGGAAAGTAGAACTTGATGAAGTATTACCTCTTGAACCGGTAAGCGGCGCAGCTCAAGAAAATGTTCCTGAGGTGCCTGCACCGACTAGAGAGGAAGTTGATGATGATGATCACGAAACTTCAGATCAAGTTGCTACTAAACTTCGTAGGTCCACGAGGACATGTTCCGCACCAGAGTGGTACGGCAACCCTGTCTTGGAAATCATGTTGTTAGACAACGGTGAACCTTCGAACTATGAAGAAGCGATGGCGGGCCCGGATTCCGACAAATGGCTGGAAGCCATGAAATCTGAGATAGGATCCATGTATGAAAATGAAGTATGGACTTTGACTAACTTGCCCGTTGATCGGCGAGCCATAGAAAATAAATGGATATTTAAGAAGAAGACAGAAGCGGATGGTAACGTAACCATCTATAAAGCTCGGCTTGTCGCTAAGGGTTATCAACAAGTTCAAGGGGTTGACTACGATGAGACTTTCTCACCCGTAGCGAAGCTGAAGTCCGTCTGAATCATGTTAGCAATTGCCGCATTCTATGATTATGAGATATGGCAAATGGACGTCAAAACGGCATTCCTTAATGGTTTCCTTAAGGAAGAATTGTATATGATGCAGCCGGAAGGTTTTGTCGATCCTAAGAATGCTGACAAGGTGTGCAAGCTCCAACGCTCGATTTATGGGCTGGTGCAAGCATCTCAGAGTTGGAACATCCGTTTTGATGAGATGATCAAAGCGTTTGGGTTTATGCAGACTTATGGAGAAACCTGCATTTACAAGAAAGTGAGTGGGAGCTCTGTATCATTTCTCATATTGTATGTGGATGACATACTGTTGATGGGAAATGATATATAATTCTTGGAAAGCATAAAGGCCTACTTGAACAAGTGTTTTTCAATGAAGGACCTTGGAGAAGCTGCTTATATATTAGGCATCAAGATCTATAGAGATAGATCGAGACGCCTCATTGGTCTTTCACAAAGTACGTACCTTGACAAGATATTGAAGAAGTTCAAAATGGATCAGTCAAAGAAGGGGTTCTTGCCTGTATTGCAAGGTACGAGATTGAGCACGGCTCAATGCCCGACCACGGCAGAAGATAGAGAAAAGATGAGTGTCGTCCCCTATGCCTCGGCCATAGGGTCTATCATGTATGCTATGCTGTGTACCAGACCTGATGTAAACCTTGCCGTAAGGTTGGTAGGAAGGTACCAAAGTAATCCCAGCATGGAGCACTGGACAGCGGTCAAGAATATCCTGAAGTACCTGAAAAGGACTAAGGATATGTTTCTCGTTTATGGAGGTGAAGAAGAGCTCGTCGTAAAGGGTTACGTCTATGCTAGCTTCGACACAGATCTGGATGACTCTAAGTCACAAACCGGATACGTGTATATTTTTAATGGTGGGGCAGTAAGCTGGTGCAGTTGCAAGCAAAGCGTTGTGGTGGGATCTACATGTGAAGCAGAGTACATGGCAGCCTCGGAGGCAGCACAAGAGGCAATCTAGGTGAAGGAGTTCATTACCGACCTAGGAGTCATACCCAATGTGTCGGGCCCGAGGACTCTCTTCTGTGACAACACTGGAGCTATTGCCCTTGCCAAGGAGCCCAGGATTGACAGGAAGAACAGGAATATCAAGCGTCGCTTCAACTCCATTCGTGAAAGTGTTCAAAATGGAGACACAGAGATTTGTAAAGTACATACCGACCTGAATGAGGCAGATCTGTTGACTAAACCTCTCCCTAGAGCAAAACATGATCAACACCATAACTGCATGGGTGTTCGATTCATCACAATGTAACTAGACTATTGACTCTAGTGCAAGTGGGAGACTGTTGGAAATATGCCTTAGAGGCAATAATAAAATGGTTATTATTATATTTCTTTGTTCATGATAATTGTCTATTGTTCATGCTATAATTGTGTTATCCGGAAATCGTAATACATGTGTGAATACATAGACCACAACACGTCCCTAGTGAGCCTCTAGTTGACTAGCTCGTTGATCAAAAGATAGTCATGGTTTCCTGACTATGGACATTGGATGTCATTGATAACGGGATCACATCATTAGGAGAATGATGTTATGGACAAGACCCAATCCTAAGCATAGCTCAAAGATCGTGTAGTTCATTTGCTGTAACTTTTACGAATGTCAAGTATCATTTCCTTAGACCATGAGATTGTGCAACTCCCGGATACCGTAGGAGTTCCTTGTGTGTGCCAAACGTCAGAACGTAACTGGGTGACTATAAAGGTACACTACAGGTATCTCCGAAAGTGTCTGTTGGGTTGGCACGGATCGAGACTGGGATTTGTCACTCCGTATGATGGAGAGGTATCTCTGGGCCCACTCGGTAATGCATCATCATAATGAGCTCAATGTGACCAAGTGGTTGATCACGGGATCATGCATTACGGTATGAGCAAACTTACTTGCCGGTAACGAGATTGAACGAGGTATTGGGATACCGACGATCGAGTCTCGGGCAAGTAACGTACCGATTGACAAAGGGAATTGTATACGGATTGATTGAATCCTCGACATCATGGTTCATCCGATGAGATCATCGAGGAGCATGTGGGAGCCAACATGGGTATCCAGATCCTGCTGTTGGTTATTGACCGGAGAGTCGTCTCGGTCATGTCTGCGTGTCTCCCGAACCCGTAGGGTCTACACACTTAAGGTTCGGTGACGCTAGGGTTGTTGAGATATTAGTATACGGTAACCCATAAGTTGTTCAGAGTCCCGGATGAGATCCCAGACATCACGAGGAGTTCCGGAATGGTCCGGAGGTGAAGATTTATATATAGAAAGTCAAGTTTCGGCCATCGGGAAAGTTTCGGGGGTAATCGGTATTGTATCGGGACCACCGGAAAGGTCCCGGGGGTCCACCGGGTGGGGCCACCTATCCCGGAGGGCCCCATGGGCTGAATTGGGAGGGGAACCAGCCCCTAGTGGGCTGGTGCGCCCCCCATGGGCCTCCCCCTGCGCCTAGGGTTAGAAACCCTAGGGGTGGGGGCGCCCCACTTGCCTTGGGGGGCAAGCCACCCCTTGGCCGCCGCCCCCCTTGGAGATGGCATCTCCTAGGGCCGGCGCCCCCCTAGGGGTCCTATAAATAGTGGGGGAGGGAGGGCAGCCGCACCCTAGCCCCTGGCCTCTCCCTCTCCCTCCCGTGACACTCCTCCATCTCCTTGTGCTTGGCGAAGCCCTGCCGAGATCGCCGTAGTTTCCACCACCACGCCGTCGTGCTGCTGGATCTCCATCAACCTCTCCTTCCCCCTTGCTGGATCAAGTTCGAGGAGACGTCTTCCCAACCGTATGTGTGTTGAACGCGGAGGTGCCGTCCGTTCGGCGCTAGGTCATCGGTGATTTGGATCACGTTGAGTACGACTCCATCAACCCGGTTCTCTTGAACGTTTCCATGCGCGATCTACAAGGGTATGTAGATGCACTCCTCTCTCCCTCGTTTCTAGATGACTCCATAGATTGATCTTGGTGATGTGTAGAAAATTTTAAAATTCTGCTACGTTCCCCAACAGGTTGATTATATAGGTGAGGGGGGAAAGAGTCCAAGCTCGGATGCCGCCATGGACGCACGGGCGGCTCCGATGATGGATGGATGCATCACGGGGCACTGGAAGAGACGGGAGAGCACGAGGGAGAGGCTCATGAGCAGGGCTAGGCCAAGGGCACGGGGAGGAAGAGGACGGGGTGCGAACAGACACATGTCAGCCAAAGTGCGCTCGTGGGCGCGCAACTGCTAGCATCTGCAAGGAGGTTTCTGGAGGGGGTAGAGACATGAGAGTGACGTGAAAGGAAGGGGGAGTCAGGTTGGCAAAAGTAGATGCACGGACATCGCCGGGAAGCCACGGACTGATGAGACCTAACGCACAGAGCGCGTTCTCTATAGCCAAAGCGCGTGCATAGGAAAAACTCCACACGGTCACCGCCTGGCATGGCAAAGATAGGGCTAGAGGGGCTGCTAGTTCATATCTAGGGTGTTTTCCTTCCATCAGAGAGGCTGTGGGAGTTGATGGTTCATCAAAAGAAGCCAAGGTGGAATGTGAGGCATTGATGCAAGTTTGTCGTATCAAATCTGACCATGGCACTGTGATCAATAGGGAAGTGATTGAGGCCATAGTTGATGTTTGGGAGATTAAGCATAGGAAGGACTGTGATCCGGTGCAATTAGAGGAGAAATGGACCACAACTTAACATGGTTGCTTTGCAACTACATATTTGGTCCAGAAAAGGGATTTGGATGATGCACTAACATAGAGTAGCCACTTGAGATGAAATTTGGTATGGGATGATGATTTGGACATATAAATATGCCGTAAAAATTTCATACCATTTGGACTTGCCAAAATGGTACTTCCTTCACAGACATCCCCTCTGTCTAGAAACTTGAAATAATTTTGGTGAGAAAATGGATTGCTTAAATGATCCCAAATTTGGTGAAGATAAGTTATATAGATAGGATCATGATCTAGTAATTTCTCATAATTAATAAAGCAATATAAAATATAACTACTTCACAACCTAAAAATATTAATAGAATCAAAGATTTGAAGGCCGTGCTCACATAGTTGATTAATTGGACCAGTCTAAAAATTGGAGGAGTGTGATAATATGAGCACATTAAGGAGTGTGCAAAATTTCAACTCATTTGGGTACTCCTAGCTAGTACTCCCTCCATTCCCTATACAAGGCCACAAACGCAAATTACACATACCAAAGTAAAATTTAATGACTGCTTTGCAAGCCCACTTTTCTTTTCGTTATCTAGGATCATTAATATACCAACATGCATGCAAGGAAGGAATTAGAAGGAAGTAGCACCGTGTCATTATGACTACATGCATGCAAGTATTAAAATAGTTGGTAGTACGAGAAAACATCATTAATTTTTGTCTCGATGACAGTTAGTGGCCTTGTATAGATGCAAATTTTAATTTTCATAGTGGCCTTGTATAAGGGAATGGAGGGAGTACTTCTTTCATAATGGCTTCTGTCTGACAGAAACTTTGAAAAATTGTTGAGGAAGATTCACTAGGCAAATGGAGCTAAATTTTGGCATGATGCAATGATTTGGATGCAAGAGCATGCCTAAAAAGTTTGGGAGAAATCAAGAAAATATAGGTGGCACTTCCTTCACAGAAGACCACTCTGGACATAAATGAAGAATGAATATTGGGGAATTATTTTTGGGCTAGGACAGGAAAGTTTGGACATATTTGGGGCATATATGATCCAAACAATTTTTGAGAATTATTTGGGAATTTTGTGGAAGACAAAAATATTGGTTGCTTCACAACGTAGGGCAAACAGGACTATTCCTTTAATAGAAAAAGGATTATTCCTGAGAAAATAATTTGGAAGTTGGGCCAGAATGGAAAATGCCATGACCTTGGGAGAGATTTGGGAATGATGAATCACTTGGGAGGAGAAGAATTGAAGATCTCCCAGGTTGCAAGTCCGCAGAACCACTCGAAAAAGAAAATCAGAGCAAAAAACCAAATAAATCAAAAAGAAAAAGAAAGGGCCAAAAACTATGGTGTTATAGAGAAAGATCAAGAACACGGGATGCACTACTGGGAAGTATTCGAAGAACAACTTCACACGCTGATGGACCCCAATTTGGTTGGAGATGAATGTGTTGATATAGATCCTAAGAAGTTAGCCTATGAAAACAAAATGATGTTTTATGTCCTATGCAATTCTCTCACACCAACAAATAGACCAGATACTATCAATGGCATCGTGGGAAATGCTCTTTTGGCCATATCTCAAGGAATCCGGTTTGATGTTCTAGATCTTTTCATTCGCAACTTGTCTTGCGTTGCTGACAGCCCCCAATCATTGAAGCCATATGCTCCTTGGATCATGTATGCAATTGAGCAGTTCATTGATGAGAAATTCTTCTGCCCTCATGTTCCAAAAGTTTTTATGCCACTAGTGTGTGACACTCTCTGCATCGTGAATGATATTGTCAAAGGAAAGGCACATGTTGATGTTGCTGGTGCTACGTCTACATCTGAAACTGCTCCAAAGGTTAAGAAAGCCAAGGTTGAAATCCTTCGTGAAGAAAATCCATCTCTGTATGAAATTTGCATTCACACACGGCAAGCTCTAGAAAGTCCATCAAGCTCGATTGAAAACAAAAGCTGGAGTTGATGACTATGTTAAATTCGCTTCATAATTATGCTCGCCAAACCCTTCTGCATGAGAGGGAGGCAAAGAAGCGCTCCTGGACTCTTCTGAGGCAGCATTATTCTCGTAAGAAGTTAGCTGCCAAGGGCATCAAGAAGGATTATGACTATCTAGAATTATTTGTTGTTCCTCGCCTCCAAAGGCAAACCCCTGTGCTCCCTCAGTGTACTGTATCTATTGACCTGCTGTTTGTTGGACCTGATGATGAAAACAAAGACACAACTGGTACATGATGCGCCTTGAACTACGTTGGTATTTCCCCAAATAGGAAGGGATGATGCAGCACAACTATGGTAGGCATTTCCCTCAGTGATGAGACCAAGGTTATTGAACCAGTAGGAGAACAACACAACACTATGTGAACGGCACCTACACACAAATAACAAATACTCGCAACCCCGCGTATTAAAGGGGTTGTCAATCCCTTTTGGGTAACGGCATCAGAAATTGGCAAGTAGGCGCAATAAAAATATGATATATTGGATAAATAGATCTCGAATAAACGCAAAATAAAATAAAGTGCAGCAAGGTCTTTTATTATTTTTGGGATTAATAGATCTGAAAAATAAAAAAATAAAAAAAGATTGCGAAGGCAAATATAATAAAGAAGAGACCTAGTGGCCGTAGGTTTCACTAGTGGCATCTCTCAAGAGAAATAGCATACAACGGGTAAACAAATTACTGTTGGGAAATTGATAGAACTTCAAATAATCATGACGATATCCAGGAAATTATCATTATATAGGCATCACGTCCAAGATTTGTCGACCAACTCCATCCCGCTACTACTATTACTCCACACATCGGCCGCTATCCAGCATGCATCTGGTGTGTTAAGTTCATAAAGAAACGGAGTAATGCAATAAAAATGATGACATGATGTAGACAAGATATGTTTATGTAGAAATAGACTCCATATTGTTATCCTTAATAGCAATGATACATACATGTTGGTTCCCTTTCTGTCATTGGGATCAAGCACCGTAAGATCGAACCCATGACAAAGCACATATTCCAATGGCAAGAAAAATCGATCTAGTTGGCCTAACTAAACCAAAGATTCGAAGAAGAAATACGAGGCTATAACTAATCATGCACATAAGATATCAAAGAAGACTCAAATAACTTTCATGGATAAAAACAAAGATCTGATCATAAACTCAAAGTTCATCGGATCCCAACAAACACACCGCAAAAGAGTTACATCAAATAGATCTCCAAGAAATCATTGTATTGAGAATCAAAAGAGAGAGAGAGGAAGCCACCTAGATACTAACTACGGACCTGTAGGTCTACAATGAACTACTCACGCATCATCGGAGAGGCACCAATGAGGATGATGAACCCCTTCGTTATGGTGTCTAGATTGGATCTGGTGGTTCAAGAACTTGTGGCAGCTAGAATTGATTTTCATCGACTCCCCTAGAGTTTCTAGAATATTGGGGTATTTATAGAGCAAAGAGGCTATGCGGGAGGCCACCGAGGTGGGCACAACCCACCTGGGCACGCCTGGGCCCCTAGGCGCGCCCAGGTGGGTTGTGCTCCCCTCGGAGCACCCCTCTGGTACTTCTTCGGCCCATCTAGTGTCTTCTAGTCCAGAAAATATCCACAAAAAGTTTCACTGCGTTTGGACTCCGTTTGGTATTGTTTCTTGCTATGTAAAAAAGGCAGAAAACAACAACTGGCACTGGGCACTATGTCAATAGGTTAGTACCAAAAATGATATAAAATGATTATCAAATGATTGTAAAACATCCAAGAATGATAATATAACAGCATGGAACAATCAAAAGTTATAGATACGTCGGATGCATATCAGCATCCCCAAGCTTAATTCCTGCTCGTCCTCGAGTAGGTAAATGATAAAAACAGATTTTTTTTATGCGGAATGCTGCCTAACATATTCATCACATATTATTTTCTTTATAGCATGGACATTTGGACTTCTATATGATTCAAAGCAATAGTCTAGTTTTGACATGAAGACTTTAATAATCAAGCATATCAAGAAGCAACCATGTCTTTCAAAATATCAACGCTAAAGCAAGTTATCCCTAGCCCATTATGCTTAATCATTTATCCATTCATGAAACACAATCGTATATTAGCTACACCCAATGCTCAAGTACGATCATAGTGCCCCTTAGTTGGTGCTTTATAAGAGAAGATGGAGACTCAAGCAAAAATAAAAATTGCATAAAGTAAAAGAAAGGCCCTTCACATCGGGAAGTAGGGATTTGTAGAGGTGCCAGAGCTCAAAGCGAAAAAGTTAGAGATAAAACATTTTTGGTGGCATGCTTTTCCTGTCAACGAAGACGATCGAGTAGTTCCCAATACTTTCCATGCTAGATATATCATAGCTGGTTCCCAAACAGAAAATAAAGTTTATTCCTTTTTCAACCATACTTTCACTTTCCATGGCAAACCGTATCCACGGGTGCCTTCCATACCAACACTTTCAAGGAATTTATTATTTGACAACATAAAGTTAATTTATTTTTCATTTCAGGACTGGGAATCCCTAATACCTTTCCCGTACTCTTGTGAAATGACAAGTGATTAAACACTCGTCTTGAGAATAACATATCTAGCATGGAAATATATCAGCCACCCCTACTGTTTCATGAGCGGTACGAGCACACAAAACAGAAATTTATTTTGAAAATTAGAGATGGCACATACAAATTTGCTTAGAACGGCAAAATAATACCACATATAGGTAGGTATAGTGGACTCATGTGGCAAAACTGGTTTAAAGGTTTTTGGATGCACAAGTAGTGATCATACTTCGTGCAAATGAAGGCTAGCAAAAGATTGAGAAGCATCCAACCAAGAAACAAAAAATCTCATAAGAGATCATTAAGCATAACTAACACCCAATAATGCACCACAAGTAGAATGTAATTTCATTGCATAACTATTGACTTTCGTTCTTATATAGGGAATCTCAAATCTTAACACCAATATCTTATATTTACTAATTGGAGGCACCATTAGAGCCTCCACGTTAATCCTAAACAACTAAACAATTTGTCCGTTCGATCTCTAGATTAATTATCTACAGCTATCGGATGAGGTAGCTTAGGAGTCCTGGGTTATTGTCCCACGTGCAGCTCTTTTGGAGAAAAAAACGTTTGCCTAATCTTGCCGGCCTAGGCACGAGCCCTTCCTCATGTATGAATAAATTGTGTATGCATCCGATCTGTGAAAAGTAAAAAAACAATCGATCTGAAAAAGGCAAAAGGCCTCGCCCCTGTCCTATCGATCAACCCCTTCAGCTCTCCATGGATCCTCCTCCACGCAAGAATTGCAGCCAGCCACATTAGAGAAAAATAAAACCACTCTAGGCTTTCTTCCCCTTCCTCTCTCCCGTCAATTCCGTGTGCTACCTCCATTGGATCTTCTTGACTTGTGTTTGCAGGATGTCCTTCTCTTTGCCTAGGTATCCATGGCCATCCTTGATTTCATATTAGACTAATCGACAGGCGAACGCTCCACGAGCAGATGGTCCCAACTACATGTCCTGCAACGATCTCATCCGCAACTTCTTCACTTCTGCAGCATCCGTCTCATGGAAGTCGCAGTTTCCTTAATCTGTTGAAGGTGTCGTATTTTGTGTAATTCATATGTGTGGGATTCATGCATGATGGTCTTGAGCTCTGAACAAATATTGGTTGGAGTTGAGATATTCTTCCAGCAATACCAGATGCCAGAGCTTAGTTAAGTTTCTGATTTATATATAAGAAGATGCAAGATAGTTAGATTTTGCAAAACCAACAATTAACTAATTAATTAAGCCTGTATATATATAGCCTTAATTAGTGTTTTTGTGCAGCAAGAATGTAGGAGATGAGGCGAGGGGTGACTTATGGAGTTACAGAAGATGAAGCAGGAGCTGGCCCTGGCCGTACTGCTTCTCAAGGAGTAGGTGGAGGGCGAGTATGTGTACGTGAAGAAGATGAAGGCGAAAGGAGGAGTTCACCAAGGCGCTAACTCTCTTAGGGAATTCCTCCTATCACAAGCACAACACCACGACCTAGAGTATGTCCATGTAGGTCTATTTGGCTATCTTAGCTAATGCATGCAAGCAAGGATCGATCCAAGCATGTACGTATATATACTGAGAGTTATATGTGATTGATTAATTAGCTAAAACTTGAGAGGGTAAAAGGGCAAGTCCTGGCCAGGCCGCGCCAATGGATCGCCAACAGCGTCAGAATCCATCACGAGGTCATCATTACTTAATAACTAATGCTGGCTTCATATCCTGACTTGCATCCACCTTGGAATGTCCACCAAGAGGAATTACCATCAGCAGCTTTGCATAAATATGCCAGCTGGATTGATCTTCCCCATATGTATATACTCCCACAATAATATAGATGCAGACTAGGTTTGGTAAGAGTGAAATTTCAGTCGTTCATGCTATAGTCTGGCTCATCAGAGTGCACCCTGGAAATCTTGCTGAAGGGGTTCGAAGTCGAGCACTCACTTGCTAATTAAGAAGAGGACACCAGTCAGGTGAAGTGGCCAAAGACTCAAACTGTGGTCACCCTGCAGTTTCTGAAAAAGGTTTACTGAGTTTTCTTGCACAAGATGATCTTTGTTTTTGTTTTGCACCTTTCACTGCACTAGCAGTGTTGCTGTAAGTTGATCCATATAACCCTGTTCTATGTGTTTCATTCTCAATGAAAAATGCATGGAACTGGGCCTGAGAGGGCCTTTTGATCGAAACTAAGTTATCATCATGAGTTCATTCAGTGCTATTATTGTATAGCAATCCAGTTACATCAGTGTAAATGTATCCGAATGCATATCCATAGTTGTTGTAGTAGAATGTAGTTCGCAGTCAGTTTGTAGAATCTTGCACAACAAACCATATGTACTTGTTCTCTATACTCCTGCATTGAAGAGATTCTGAATGTATATCCTTCAAATAGGCACACATCAGTACAAATAAACCACACATTCAGTTAGATTTAATTTTGTTTCATTATTCTGCTTAGCATACTAATGTTTTGTCTATTGCGAGGGGAGATAAAAATCCATGATATAATTGTGATACTGCTAGTTGCTATCTAGAGCACCTTGCATCAGCAGAACATTCAGTTGGGTGGGTTGTGTTCTTCAGTTACATACATATTTCCCCATTTTACATTTCATTTTCTTCCATTGCTCTTCTTGGAGACAAAAACTGGGTTCTCTTTGCGTTTGTATAATTGAATTTTGACCACCTAGCCTCCAATGCCACTGCTTCCTGTGGTTGTTCTAGGAAACCGGCCTCTCCCAGTGTCTCATGCTACTCGCTGGCTCGCGATCCTGTGCATCCGAATGGCATCTTCTCATCACACAGACTGTGCGCCTCCACGGCGTCGACTTTCATCAAGTACATCACAAATGGCTGTCTCAGCTTGGATCCCCATATTTTGCCATTTACACAGGTAAACAATCTTGCCTCTTTCATTTGAATCTAACCAGGAATATTGGTGCCCTTTTACTTTTTTGTCTATTTGCGGCTTCCAAGACGAGTCTGGTAAGTACGTTGTGACCATAGGTTAGTGATACTGCATTAGGAAAAAATACTTCCAAACTAAGCTCCTAAGAGCTTTTTAATCATATAAGTTACATTCATACTCATGCAGTTAATTTTAATGTTGATTTGTAAAGGCCTATAGCTCACTAGCATCATCGGTACATTGTCGTTTTGTTGTTCCAATCAAAACTAAAACATAAACATTTTGTTTATCAATGGCTTTCCAGCAAGATTAATACATGATCCCCGACCACACAATTTTATTGACCTCACCGTGTCACCCTTTGAGTTGTTAATTTTATATAATGTAAATAGTTACAGAAGTAGCAATTTAGGAAATTAATAGGCTTAATTCTTGCGGCCCATTGACAGAAGGTCTTATCTTACTAACATTCTAACGATCAACTTCAGTACTTACCATTTTTCATTGTATTACTTCGACTAAGGACACTGCCCTTTACCCTTTGCCATAGGTTGTGCAGCCATTTAATTTATTTTTTTATTATGGCATGCTGGTAATTCAGAATTATAAACCATGAAATTTCATAAATGATGTTTGTGTGTACCACATGCTAGCTAGATTTTCTAAAAGGTTCTAATTTATGCCGGTATTTTGAATTATCACCTTTAAAAAGATCTTGCACTACAGGTGATACCTCTCCATACCAATACGACTACTTCCTTACAGTGAAGTGAATGTTAGACATTGCAATTATTTGCATCTTTGAGGTAAACGCAGGCTTCTTTGTAATTGATTTACTCTTGGGACATTGAACATAATTGTAGTTTTAAGTTGTATTGCATTTATCTACTACATGGGTGGCCCAGTATAGTTTTTTACTTATTGTTGCAAGATACTAACAAGCTTCATCCAATAGTTTTTATGTAAGTTGAGCCTTACAAACAATATTTTAGCAATTTCAAGTTATGGCGATCGAGTATTGGTTTCTACTTTTCGGGTTGCAACGTTTTTAAAAATTAATTAGTAATTGAATTCATGTCCATGCAACAACTAATTTGTGGCTTTTACTCTTAACAAAGGCATGTTGCAAAATAAACCTTCCACTATAATTCATTTTCAGTGTAGTATTCTATGAAAAGTCAAAAAAAATCATATTTTATGGTTCATGGAGTTGTAGCTCTAATTTATAAACCTCTTGAATTACCTTAGTAGGAAAGTATATATATTGCTATCGCCATGACACATTAGAAAATAGACTATGCCAGCACTATTGTGACATGTTTTCATTTTTCCAACATATATTAGGCCTTGAAAATCGTAACAGTTTCGCACATTTGCACTAAGTGGTGGTATTCAAATTCTTATATATTTACTCTAAAATTATTAATGATTTGTAACATAACCGCTAGCCCGTGCAGGTGCATGGGTTGACGGCTAGTTCTTACTAATGCATAATTGCTCATCAGCATAACTCACACATCACTACCATCATATCGCAAAACTATTACAAAGAATCATGTTTATTTTGTCCAATGATCTTCATGAAAGTTTTTATTATATCTTCCTTGGATAGCTCAAACAAATATAAGTGAAGATCATGAGCATAAAAAATTTCTTCTCTCTAAATAATTTAAGTGAAGTAATAGAGAATTTCTTCAAAAATACTAAAGCACATCGCGCTCAAAAAGATATAAGTGAAGCACTAGAGCAATTTCCATAGCTCATAAAGATTTTAAGTGAAGCATAGAGAGCAATTCTAACAAGTCATAGTATAATTTGGCTCTCTCAAATAGGTGTTTCTAGCAAGGATTCATTACAGAAAATAAAAATTAAAACAATCAAAGACTCATATCATACAAGACGCTCCAAGCAAAACTCATAGTATGTGATGAATAAAAATATAGTTCGAAGTAAAATACCATTGGTTGTTGGAAGAAAGAGGGGATGCCACTTGAGCATCCCCAAGCTTAGTTGCTTGCTTTTCTTTGGATAATAGCTTGGGATGCCATGGGAATCCCCAAGCTTAGGATCTTCTTACTCCTTATTCCTTCATCCATTGTGATATCACCCAAAACTTGGAAACTTCAATCACACAAAACTCAACAAAACCTTCGTGAAATCCGTTAGTATAAGAAAGCAAATCACTACTATAAGTATTGTTGCAAACCCATTAATGTTTTATTCTTGCATAATATCTAATGTATTCCAACTTTTCTATGGCAAAATCTTTTGCAAGGATACCATAGAATCATCAGAACAAGCACAGAACACAAAGAAAACAGAATCCGTCAAAATCAGAACAGTCTGTAGCAATCTGAATATTTAGAATACTTCTATAACTCCAAAAATTCCGAATAATTAGGAAAACAAGGAAAATTTGTATATTAATCTTCTCCAAAAAGAATTAGTATTATATCATGTTTCTTTTAAAAATTAAAATTATTTTCGTGAGTACAAAAATTTCTGTTTTTCAGCAAGATCAAATTAACTATCACCCAACATGATCCTAAAGGCTTTGGTTGGCACAAACACTAACTAAAACACAAAAAACACAATCATAACAGTAGCATACTTGTGCAAACACTCAATAACATAAAGAAAAATACAAAAATAAATTTTATTCATTGGGTTGCCTCCCAGCAAGCGCTATTGTTTTATGCCCCTAGCTAGGCATAATAAAAAGGATCTTAGTATTGTCATCTTTGTTTTCCAACTCTTTAATCAAACACTTAGTATTCTTCAAAGATTTATCACACAAATTTTCAACAACAATGCTTCTAGGAATGAGTTTGAGAAATTCATTCTTGCCGGTAGGGTCTCTTATCATATCGATAAAATCAGGGTGAACACTAATCATCTTAAGAACTCCTTTATTATTACTAGAATTTGCACCCTTGTTCCTAGTAACTTGAGTAATCTTGCCAACTTTTACAGGAGTTTTTTCAATAGCTTAGCGGAAGCAAAGGCCGTGCTAAGATTACTAAAGATTTCTTCTAGTTTATCAATCCAAGACGGGCTTTCTTCAATTCTTTCATGAATTACGGCCCCCTTTTCTTTTAACAATTTAAAAACTTCTCTTGTTTTTACACAAATTTAGTAGCAAAATATGCATATTTTTATCCAAGTTTTCAAAAATTTCTTTGGTAAGCATTTTCTTTTCAATAGCATCTAGTCTTTCCATAACGTGCTCAAGAGTCAAAATTGTTTCATTAATCATAAGAGGCGGTGAACCCACTTTCCCATAGCATTAAAAGCATCAAGAGAGGGACACATCGAGAAATTTCCACTGGTAATCGTATCAAGGACGAATCTATATTAAGTGGTGATGCCCACATAAAAACAGCGAAGAAGAACAACGGTAGATTGCTTACAGATAGATCTATTATGAGCATTGCAAATCCTATACCAAGCATATTTTAAATTCTTCCCTCCCCTTTGTTTAAAGTTAAGAACCTCGTTCTCGGGGTGTGCGCAATAGAGGAAGAACTATCCATAATGACAAAAGGTGGTCAACAAGATTGCACACAAAAATAGATCTGATGAGAAAAACGACGAACGAAAAAGAGGGCGAATAAAATGGTAAATTTTTATGAAGTGGGGGAGAGGAAAACGAGATGAAACTGGCAAATAATGTAAATTCCAAGGTGATGAGATTTCTGATTAGGAACCTGGTAGATTTTTATGATGTCTCCCCAGCAACGGCGCCAGAAATTCCTTTTGATGCGGCTTGAACTATGTCGGTATTTACCCAAAGAGGAAGGGATGATGCAGCACAGCTACGGTAGGTATTTCACTCAGTGATGAGACCAAGGTTAAAGAACCAATAGGAGAACCACGCAACACTACGTGAATAGCACCTGCACACAAATACCAAATACTCGCAACCCGATGTATTAAAGGGGTTGTCAATCCCTTTCGGGTAACGGCGCCCAAAATTGGCAAGTAGACATGATAAAAATATGATAGATTGGATAAATAGATCTCGAATAAACATAAAATAAAATGAAGTGCAGCAAGGTATTTTTGTATTTTTTGGATTAATAGATCTGAAAAAAATTAAAAAATAGATCACAAAGGCAAATATAATAAAGAAGAGACCCGGGGGCCGTAGGTTTCACTAGGGCTTCTCTTGAGAAAAATAGCATATGACAGGTAAACAAATTACTATTGGGAAATTGATAGAACTTCAAATAATCATGACGATATCTAGGCAATGATCATTACATAGGCATCATGTCCAAGATTAGTAGACCGACTCCTGACTGCATCTACTACTATTACTCCACACATCGACCTCTATCCAGCATGCATCTAGTGTATTAAGTTCATCGAGAAACGGAGTAATGCAATAAAAACGATGACATGCTGTAGACAAGATCTATTTATGTAGAAATAGACCCCATCTTGGTAATCCTTAATAGCAACGATTCATGTGTGTCGGTTCCCCTTCTGTCACTGGGATCAAGCACCATAAGATCGAACCCATCACAAAGCACCTCTTCCCATGGCAAGAAAAATCGATCTAGTTTGCCTAACTAAACCAAAGATTTGAAGAAGAAATACGAGGCTATAAGTAATCATGCATATAAGAGATCAAAGAAGACTCAAATAACTTTCCTGCATAAAAACAAAGATCTAATCATAAACTCAAAGTTCATCGGATCCCAACAAACACAACGCAAAAATAGTTACATCAAATAGATCTCCAAGAGACCGTTGTATTGAAAATCAAAAGAGAGAAAGAGAGAGAGGAAGCCATCTAGCTACTAACTACGGACCCGTAGGTCTACAATGAACTACTCACCCATCATCGGAGAGGCACCAATGAGGATGATGAACCCCTCTGTGATGGTGTCTAGATTGGATCTGGTGGTTTTGGAACTTGCGGCGGCTGGAAAAGATTTTCGTCGACTCCCCTAGGGTTTCTGGAATATTGGGGTATTTATAGAGCGAAGAGGCGGTGCGGGAGGCCAACGAGGTGGGCACAACCCACCTGGGTGCACCTGGACCCCCAGGTGCGCCCTGGTGGGTTCTGCTCCCCTCGGAGCACCCCTATGGTACTTCTTCAGCCCATCTGGTGTCTTCTGGTCCAAAGAAAAAATCCACAAAAAGTTTCGCTGTGTTTCGACTCTGTTTAATATTGATTTCCTGTGATGTGAAAAACAAGCAGAAAACAGCAAGTGGCAGTGGGCACTATGTCAATAGGTTAGTACCAAAAAATGATATAAAATGATTATAAAATGATTGTAAAACATCCAAGAATGGTAATATGATAGACTGGAACAATAAAAAGTATAGATACGTTGGAGACGTGTCCGTACACTCATCTACAAGCCAGATGCTCATAGCACCATTTCCTTTGAGGTCCATGCTGCAACACCGGCTTCGGCCTCGACCATTCCTCGCTCTGCATTTTCTGATTCGTCAAGCATCGCTAATTTTGATTCTGAGGACACTTCGGATGAGTAGTTCCTCGTATGTTTTCTCTTTCCTTTTTGATACTTGTTGACAAAATGGGGAGAAGTACATCGATTGATAGGTGAACGGGGCATTTGCAGGGTGTTTTCATTGGTCATTTGCTTTTCGTAGTCGAATGTTTTGGTTTTCCTCGAAAAATTTGCTCGATGAACCTAACACACCACCTATGGTGTTGAAATACTCGGTCGCCATGTAATTTTAATAACCCCCTGATACGTCCATTTTGCATATGCTTTTATATCGATATTTATTGCATTATGGGCTGTTATTACACATTATGTCACAATACTTATGCCTATTCTCTCTTATTTTACAAGGTTTACATGAAGAGGGGGAATGCCGGCAACTGGAATTCTGGGCTGGAAAATGGGCAAATATTAGAGACCCTATTCTGCACAACTCCAAAAGTCCGGAAACTTCAGGGAGCACGTTTCAGAATATATAAAAAATATTGGGCGAAAGAAGTGCTAGAGGGGGACCACCCACCGTCCACGAGGGTGGGGGGCGCGCCCCCTGCCTCGTGGGCCCCCTAGCAGCCCTCTGATTCCCATCTTTTGCTATATGGAGTCTTTCGTCGAGGAAAAAATCATAAGCAAGCTTTCGGGAAGAAACTCCGCCGCCACGAGGCGGAACCTTGGCAGAACCAATCTAGGGCTCTGGCGGAGCTGTTCTGCCGGGGAAACTTCCCTCCGGGAGGGGGAAATCATCACCATCGTCATCACCAACGATCCTCTCATCGGGAGGGGGTCAATCTCCATCAACATCTTCGCCAGCACCATCTCATCTCAGACCCTATTTCGTCTCTCGTATCCAATCTTTGTCCCAAAGCCTCAGATTGGTACCTGTGGGTTGCTAGTAGTGTTGATTACTCCTTGTAGTTGATGCTAGTTGGTTTACTTGGTGGAAGATCATATGTTCAGATCCATTATGCATATTAATACCCCTCTGATTATGAAAATGAATATGATTTGTGAGTAGTTACGTTTGTTCCTCAGGACATGAGAGAAGTCTTTCTATAAGTAGTCATGTGAATTTGGTATTCGTTTGATATTTTGATGAGATGTATGTTGTCTTTCCTCTAGTGGTGTCATGTGAATGTCGACTACATGACACTTCACCACTGTTTGGGTCTAGAGGAAGGCATTGGGAAGTAATAAGTAGATGATGGGTTGCTAGAGTGACAGAAGCTTAAACCCTAGTTTTTGCGTTGCTTCGTAAGGGGCTGATTTGGATCCACATGTTTCATGCTATGGTTAGGTTTACCTTAAATACTTGTGTTGTAGTTGCGGATGCTTGCAATAGGAGTTAATCATAAGGGGGATGCTTGTCCAAGGAAGGGCAGTACCCAAGCACTGGTCCAGCCACATATCAAATTATCAAAGTACCGAACGCGAATCATATGAACGTGATGAAAACTAGCTTGATGATAATTCCCATGTGTCCTCGGGAGCGCTTTCCTTTATATAAGAGTTTGTACAGGCTTGTCCTTTGCTACAAAAAGGATCGGGCCATCTTACTGCACCTTATTTACTTTAATTACTTGTTACTCATTACAAATTACCTTATCACAAAACTATCTGTTACCGATAATTTCAATGCTTGCAGAGAATACCTTACTGAAAACCGCTTATCATTTCCTTCTGCTCCTCGTTGGGTTCGACACTCTTACTTATCGAAAGGACTACGATAGATCCCCTACACTTGTGGGTCATCAAGAATCTTTTCTGGCGCCGTTGCCGGGGAGTGAAGCGCCTTTGGTAGGTGGAATTTGGTAAGGAAAATTTTATATAGTGTGCTGAAATTTACTGTCACTTGTTACTATGGGACATAATCCTTTGAGGGGCTTGTTTGGGGTATCTTCACCCCGACCGGTAGGGCAAAGAGTTGATCCTCAACCTACTGAACCTACTGAAAATGTTTACTTTGAAATTCCTTCGGGTATGAAAGAGAAACTGCTAGCTAATCCTTTCAAAGGTGATGGAACATTACATCCCGATTTGCACCTAATCTATCTGGATGAAGTTTGTGGATTATTTAAGCTTGCAGGTATGCCCGAGGATGTTATCAAGAAGAAGGTCTTCCCTTTATTTTGAAGGGAAAGGCATTGACATGGTCTAGGCTATGTGATGATATGGGATCATGGAACTATAACCGATTGAAATTGGAATTTCATCATAAGTTTTATCCTATGCATCTTATTCGTCGTGATCGTAATTGTATATGTAATTTTTGGCCTCGCGGAGGAGAAAGCATCGCTCAAGCTTGGGGGAGGTTTAATTCAATGTTATATTCATGCCCCAATCATGAGCTCTCAAGAGAAATTATTATTCAAAAAATTTATGCTCGGCTTCCTCTTGATAATCGATCCATGCTCGATACTTCTTGTATTGGCTCTTTTATGATGAAGACTACTGAATTCAAATGGGATTTATTGGAAAGACTTAAACGAAACTCTGAAGATTGGGACCTCGACGAAGGTAAGGAGTCAGGTATAACACCTAAGTTTGATTGTGTTAAATCTTTTATGGATACCGATGCTTTCCGTGAATTTAGCACTTAATATGGACTTGACTCTGAGATAGTAGCTTCTTTCTGTGAATCGTTTGCTACTCATGTTGATCTCCCTAAGGAGAAGTGGTTTAAATATAATCCTCCCATTGAAGTAAAAGTAGCTGCACCTATTAAAGTTGAAGAAAAGACTATCACTTATAATGATCTTGTTGTTCCTACTTCTTATATTGAGAAACCACCTTTCCCTGTTAGAATTAAGGATGATGCTAAAGCTTCAGTTGTGGTTCGTAAGAGTAATACTAGGACACCTACACCCTTTGAGCAAACTAAAGTTGAACCTAGTATTGCTATGGTTAAAGATCTATTGTCCATAATATTGATGGGCATGTTATTTACTTCTCTGATGAAGCTGCTAGAATTGCTAGACCTGATGATAAAAATAAATATAGACCTGTTGTAGGCATGACTGTTATTTCAGTTAAAATAGGAGATCATTGCTATCATGGCTTGTGTGATATGGGTGCTAGTGCAAGTGCAATACCCCATTCCTTATATAACTAAATTATGCATGATATTGCACCTGCTGAGTTAAAAGAAATTGATGTTATAATTAAGCTTGCGAATAGAGATGTTCGGTGTTCTGGGAACGGGGGTCCCAGACTTGCCTGCCTGCGGCCCATGGCGTGGCTGTGTTGGCAGGTCTGTATGGCCCATCATCATCAACAAGGCATTCAAGACCCTCGCGAGGGGCCAAGCCTCGCGAGGCGGATGACGCAAGACCTCCTAAGGAGCGGCCTCACCAGGCTGCCTCACGAGGAGCAGAGATATCAAGGCGGGGCAAACCTCACGAGGCTCTCGTGACGTGAGCCATGACAATCGACACCAGGCGGGTGCCAGCGCGCGCAGCGTCCTTGTTTCCTCTTTGGTGCCAAGGGGGCAAGCGCGGAGTACCGCGGCGTCAAGCAAAGGTTTCCATATCGGTGCAACGAGACCAAGACCAGAAAGACGGCAGGACGAAGGTCACCATGGAGCCCAGGACAGCATCACCACCAGAACCTTTGGCGGGCGAAGACCACCTTTTGTCAGGATAGCTTGTACTAGCTTCCCCCTTTCAAATTGGCCACCGTTGTTGGCTCCCTTCCCACTCAATATTTGGGGAGAGGACCAGGGCCTATATAAGTAGAACTAGCCACCACCGTAGGGGGCAGCTCATTCAGAGGCATATCACTCTGACCCTTAGCCACACCAAGCACAAGAACACCTCAACATCAGGAGGTTGTTCTTCCCCTTGTACTGTTCTTCATCAGCCCAAGAGGCAATCCACCACCACCACACTAGAGTGGGGTGTTACACCATAACGGTGGCCCAAACCAGTATAAATCTTGTGTCTTTGTGTTGCGAGTGCGTCGAGTTCGTCCGCGAGACCTTAGCAAGCTAGGGTGTAGATCGGTAGGAGGGAAAGAACTTTGCGCGCACCCTAGAGTTCAAACCTCAAGGGTTTGCCGGAATCCGTGATCCGACATTTGGCGCGCCAGGTAGAGGTGCGCCGGAGTCTCTTCCTCGCCAATCAACCCGCTGACGCTCCGCGGCCCCGATGTCCGGTGACCCAAGGGATGACTCCGACCGCTGGGTAGCTTGGCCAGCCCAGGAAGCGACACCAGCCCACGAAGACCTCAATCCCACGCCCCAGGCGGTGCTGGCGCCGCCTAACACTGCAGGGCGCGGGCGGCGCGTCCAGGCGTCATCCACCCCCACTCCACGGCAAACGCGAGCCGCTCCAAGGGCCGCAAGCCATGCCGCAGCAACGACACCACACACCCGGCGGGAGCAGGCGAACATGCAGGCCGCGCTCATGGTGGCGCGGGAGTTGCTGCGGTGCAGGCTAATGGAAAGCGGACGCGACGCACTTCTGGAACGTGTCGCTGAGCTGCTGGATGCGGCGGCGTCAGGAGCGCCACCTTTCTGCTATCTGCTTCCTTCCCGAGCCGCCACTAGGCCTCACGACGGGTCACGCTACAACCGAGTGCCCTCGGGTGCGCCTGGGGGAGTCATCGGCCCCAGGACGGCCGGCGGCGCCGGAGGCCCCGTTGCCCCCACGCCGCCTCTGGTGAGCGCGGGCATGAGCGTTGCCCCCCATGGCCTCAGGGAGGCGTCGCATTATCATCCTCAGGACGTTGCGCTGGGTTGGGCGACATGGAGTGTCGGGCACTACGACGAGGTCTTTGGGGTAACAGCCATAGAGTCCTATATGCCCCGCATGATGGATCAGGAGTACGCACTGGAGGACGACCCTGGCTCGTTTCTCGGGCCTGGTTGGGAGGAGGAAGCATTAGGAGCTGAAGCCTTCCAGGAGCCGCCGGAGAGCCCCGCCAACCGCACCGTCGGCAACAGATATATGGTACCACTAATCCCTCAGGAGCAAGCTTACGCTAACCATGAGTCACAGATGAACCAGGCCCCAGCGTCGAACGGTGGTTCCGGCACGACAGGAGAGACCCGCTGGGGGCTGAGTGGAAGGGGCCAGGAGCAAGGCCCCTCCCCGAGTCATGTGGAGCAAGGCAACATCCGAAGGCAGGCCCTCTGCTGGGGTGGCGACCGTGACCTTTCCCCCGGTAGAGGGCCCGTGGTCGCCGAGGGCGCCGTTGGCGTCCCCTTTGCCCTCGTTGGGCCGTCTTGGGTTCCGGTCGGGCCCTCGTCCGGTGATATGAAGCAATGCCGATTCCTGTGAAGAAGGCCCAGTGCCTGTGAAACTTGCCGCCCATGACACTCTCACGTAATAATGAGTGGGGCTGTACACGCCCCGGAGTCTCAGCGGTGCCGGCCTCAGGCACTGGGGCTCCCTCCCACGCCTAGTGGCAGCACTTAGCGCAGCGCTGGTGAGAAGACTCAAAGACCAGAAGACTAGACTAGGCACCGGACGCGGCCATTTGCTTTGGATCTCTTCTTCTGTAGCCTTGCTTTTTGGATTTGGATTCAAGTTGAGGTCGAGCTTTTGTTGATGCGTGCAGGGGCTGTATTTTATCGTTCAAGCGATTTCTTGCCATCTGGTTCTTGCCTTGTTCTAGAGCTCACGCTCGCCGCCTCCCCCTCATGGGCCCCTCGCGAGCGAGGCTGGGCATAGCACGCGCGCCACGCACGCCGACCGGCGCAGGAACCTTGCGAGGCCATCTCGGGCAGGTCAGCAAACACTTCAGGAGCCCCGTGGTGACTCTCGACCTTACAACCAGGTTCAGGGCCCGCTCCAGCTAAGGTAAGCCGCAGCAGCAAAAGTTGCCATCAGAATCATGACCGACCAAAACGCACCCTCGGCTTGGCATAAAGGAGTAGAAATGATGATTTTCTTACATGAGGGGCTCCCCCTCCCAAAATTCTCTCACAATCTTTATGGGCCACGCCCGGGTTTTTGCATATAGGGTGGGGCAGTAAAGGAACCAGGAATTAGCCGGATATGTCGCTCGCCGCGTCCCCCATGTCGTCTTCAGACCCTCGGCCTGTGCCACTCCTCCGCCAATCACAGACCCTCGGCCTCGAGGCACGCGTTGACGCCCACGAGCTCTTCAGCAAGTCGTCTCATCGCGCCCATCACCTCCTGGAAGATCTCGTGACGAACAACGCTCTGCCCGCGCTCGAACTCCAATGCGCGACCCACCTCATCCTCCTCCACGAGGGCTGCAGGCAGAACGGGGAGCGGGCGCCCCCTCTTGATAGGGGGCAGCGGGCTGGTGCTGCTCCGGACCCCAACCCGACCTCACAAGGGGCCCCGGCCAGGCGGGGCCCACTACATGAGGAGGAGCTGAAGATCGAAGCCAACCAGCTGTTGTTCATGACCAAGGGAGGAGCTCGTGGTATGCCCATTGCGCTCCTAGCAAGGCCATGAGGGAAGGGTGATGAAGGCCCAAGCTCGGGGTGCCCTATTGACGGACCAACCCCCATGGCTAACCCCACGCCATGGGCAGCACCCGAGCCTGCCGCGCTGGGGCTTGGCGGGTACAACGGGACGAGAGGGAGCTGCTTCTCAGGAGATTTCATGGCCTTGGCAGAAGGGGTCCTAAGGGGATAACCGTCAGGAAAGGAAGGCGACACACGGAAGATCACTGACATAAGGTACTTACTCGTCGACGGCAATATACTTTCGCTGCTTCAATGGCCCGAAGATGTTGTTGCCGCTCGAGGATCCCTTCCTCTTGGAGAGCTCCTTGAAGTCCACACAAAGCCGACCGAAGCGCTGGACATGGCGGCCGGCGCGAAGCGAGGAAGAGCTTGGAGGGACAACTTCTGGTGTGCCCGACTGCGGTGAACAGTCGGGCACCGTCTCACCACGACCTCCTGAGGCCTCCAGGGCTTTGACCTCGGGAACCGCATGCTGCGTCGCCTCAGAAACTGACGCCCCAGGGGAGGGATTGCGAGCTCCCGAGGACGACGCCCCAGGATCACCATGTGGTATGTGCTCCTCAGCACTTGGGTCATCGGCCTCCGTTGGAGCTCACCCTCCTACACCCTCACTCGAGGCGAGCTCGGCACCGGCTGCAAGCAAGGGAAACCACATTGACGGGGTTCTCGCGGGGCCCCACTAGGCCGATCGGGCGCAACCCCCACTCATCAAAGGAGGGCATGCTCTCGGCGAATTTGGCATTGTTCTCATAGCAGTACAGCAGACAGCTCTTCCTGGGCATGTCGTCTGGCAGGGGGGCACCCGTCAGGACCGCAATCACCGTTTGCCGCGTCTTAAGAGGAAGCCCCTCCTCCTGAAACCTCATATAGTCCTGACTGTTGAGAAAGGCCCACATCGGGCGGGAATGGCGCTGAAGTGGAGCGACTCGGCGCTTGACGAACTGCTTCACCACCATAGGTGCAGCCACGCCGCGGTCCTTCAACCTCCTCAGCCTGAGCCAGATGGGAACGAGATGGGGGCTCGCGAGCCTCTGGTGGTCCCAACTGGAGTAGGGAACAGCATGCCCTGGCGGAGCAAGGAGCAGATGGCTAAGCACATCGGCGTCGACAAACACCCATCGTGTCCGAAACTCGCTCGCGGATGGAGGAAGCTCGAAGTCGATCCCCTCACCCGCCGTCGCAGCCATGGCCTGGAAGCTCACGTATTGCGAGCTCTGTCGAGGGTCTGTCAGATGCAATGAGAAGAAGTGGCGGAAGAGGGCCACGAAAGGAGCGATGCCCACCATGGCCTCACACACAAAGGGGAAGACAGCGAGAAGAGTCACAGATTGAGGGTCGACATGCAGCATGTGGATCTGATAATGCTCGAGCACCGCATTGAAGAAGGTGGAGAAGGGGGGAATCAGGCCATCCCAGAGGGCATCTATGAAGATTTGGACCTCAGTGGCTGCCCGGGCAATGCGAGCGCGAGACGCGGGCCAAGCTGCCATCTCTCCCTGCTCGTTGAAACTGGAATCAAGCATGGGGCGCACCTTGTCCATGACCTTGTTGTTGAGCACCAGAGGTCGGCCGAGCGCAGTCTCAAAGGATGGAGGCGCACTCGGCGAAGACAGAGGCTTCTTCCCCTTGTATGATTCTTTCGGCGCCATGGCGACGAAGCAGGCGCAGTGCAGGACAGATCAGAGAGGAGGAGCAGAGTCTCGAGGAAGCAGAAGGACTGGGGAGGCAAGGCGTGGGCAATGGAGAATAAATGTGTAGGTGGCGGGAGTCGCATAGCCAGGCAGATTCAAAGGCAGCATGGGGAAGCAGAGATGCCCACATCCAATCAACCACCACGCATCAACTAAGGCCGCAGGCTTTCTGGGCCCGCGACGCTCCACGCTTGATCCTTTGGCTTCTCCTCGAAGCCAAGCCCGAGCGCGCCTTGGGCCCGAGGGCTACTGTCGGTGTTCTGGGAACGGGGGTCGCCAGATTTCCCTGCCTGTGGCCCATGGCGTGGCTGTGCTGGCAGGTCTGTATGGACCATCATCATCAACAAGGCATTCAAGACCCTCGCGAGGGGCCAAGCCTCACGAGGCGGATGACGCAAGACCTCCTCAGGAGCGGCCTCACCAGACTACCTCACGAGGAGCGGAGATATCAAGGAGGGGCAAACCTCACGAGGCTCTCGTGACATGAGCCATGACGATCGACACCAGGCGGGCGCCAGCGCGTGCAGCGTCCTTGTTTCCTCTTTGGTGCCAAGGGGTCAAGCGCAGGCGCGGAGTACCGAGGCATCAGGCAAAGGTTTCCATATCGGTGCAACGAGGCCAAGACCAGAAGGACGGCGGGACGGAGGTCACCATGGAGCCTAGGACAGCGTCACCACCAGAACCTTTGGCTGGCGAAGACCACCTTTTGTCAGGATAGCTTGTACTAGTTGTCCCCTTTCAAATTGGCCGACGTTGTTGGCTCCCTTCCCGCTCAATATTTGGGGAGAGTACCAGGGCCTATATAAGTAGAACTAGCCACCGCCGTAGGGGACAGCTCATTCAGAGGCATCTCACCCTGACCCTTAGCCACACCAAGCACAAGAACACCTCAACCTCAGGAGGCTATTCTTCCCCTTGTACTGTTCTTCATCAGCCCAAGAGGCAATCCACCACCACCACACTGGAGTAGGGTGTTACACCACAACGGTCGCCCGAACCAGTATAAACCTTGTGTCTTTCTGTTGCGAGTGCATCGAGTTCGTCCGCGAGACCTTAGCAAGCTAGGGCGCAGATCGGTAGGAGGGAAAGAACTTCGCGCACACCCCAGAGTTCGAACCTCAAGGGTTTGCCGGAACCCGTGATCCGACAGAGATACTATTTCACTAGTAGGGATTGTTACAGATGTTGAAGTCTTGTGTGGGAAAGTTAAATATCCTGCTGATTTTCTTGTTCTTCGTTCCCCACAAGATGACTTTTGTCCCATTATATTTGGAAGACCCTTCTTGAATAATGTTAATGCTAAGATAGAAAACAATAAGGATATTGTTTCTGTTGGTTTAGGGGATATGTCTCATGAATTTAATTTTGCTAAATTGCACAGACAACCCCATGATAAAGAATTGCCTAGTAAAGATGAAATTATTGGTCTTGCTTCTATTATCGTACCTCCTAGTGATCCTTTAGAACAATATTTGCTAGACCATGAAAATGATATGTTTATGAATGAGAGAAGGGAAATAGATGAAGTATTCTTTAAATAGAGACCTATTTTGAAACACAACTTGCATGTTGAAATCCTAGGGGATACTCCTCCACCTAAGGGTGATCCCATGTCTGAGCTTAAACCATTACCTGATACTCTTAAATATGCTTATCTTGATGAGAAAGAGATATATCCAGTTATTATTAGTGCTAACCTTTCAGAGCATGAAGAAAAGTAATAATTGAAAACTCTGAAGAAGCACCGTGCTATTATTGGATATACTCTTGATGATCTTAAGGACATTAGTCCCACTCTATGCCAGCACAAAATAAAATTGGAGAAAGACGCGAAACCGGTTGTTGATCACCAACGACAGTTAAATACTAAAATGAAAGAAGTGGTAAGAAAAGAAATACTAAAGCTTCTAGAGGCAGGTATAATCCATCCCGTTGTTGATAGTCAGTGGGTAAGTCCTGTCCATTGTGTCCCTAAGAAGGGAGGTAGTACTATTGTTCCTAATGATAAAGATGAATTGATCCCACAAAGAATTGTTACAGGTTATAGAATGGTAATTGATTTCCACAAATTAAATAAAGCTACTAAAAAGGACCATTACCCTTTACCTTTTATTGATCAAATTCTAGAAAGATTATCCAAACATACACATTTTTGCTTTCTAGATGGTTATTCTAGTTTCTCTCAAATACCTGTGCCAAAAGAGGATCAAGAAAAGAGAACTTTTACTTGCCCTTTCGGTACCTTTGCTTATAGACGTATGCCTTTTGGTTTATGCAATGCACCTGCTACTTTTCAAAGATGTATGACTGCTATATTCTCTGACTTTTGTGAAAAGATTGTTGAGGTTTTCATGGATGATTTCTCCATTTACGGAACTTCTTTTGATGATTGCTTAAGCAACCTTGATCGAGTTTTGCAGAGATGTGAAGAAAATAATCCTATCTTGAATTGGGAGAAGTGCCACTTTATGGTTAATGAAGGTATTGTCTTGGGGTATAAAATTTCTGAAAGAGGTATTGAAGTTGATAAAGCTAAAGTTGATGCTATTAAAAAGATGTCATGTCCTAAGGGCATCAAAGGTATAAGAAGTTTCCTTGGTCATGCAGGTTTTTATAGGAGGTTCATTACGGACTTCTCTAAAATTTCTAGGCCTCTGACTAATCTCTTACAAAAAGACGATTGTGTAGGAGCATTTGAAATACTTAAGAAAGTTTTGATTTCTGCACCTATTGTTCATCCTCCTGATTGGAATTTACCATTTGAAATCATGTGTGATGCTAGTGATTATGCTGTAGGGGCTGTTTTAGGACAAAGAGTTGATCAAAAATTAAATGTTATCCAATATGCTAGTAAAACTTGTTGGGGAACGCAGTAATTTCAAAAAAAAATCCTACGCACATGCAAGATCATGGTGATGCATAGCAACGAGAGGGGAGAGTGTCGTCCACGTACCCTCGTAGACCGTAAGCGGAAGCGTTATGACAATGCGGTTGATGTAGTCGTACGTCTTCACGGTTGACCGATCCCTAGCACCGAATGTACGGCACCTCCGTGATCTGCACACGTTCAGCTCGGTGATGTCCTGCGAACTCACGATCTAGTAGAGCTTTGAGTGAGAGTTTCGTCAGCACGATGGTGTGATGACGGTGATGATGTTGCTACAGGAACATGGCTTCGTCTAAGCACCGCTACGATATAACCGAGGTGGATTATGGTGGAGGGGGGCACCGCGCACGGCTAAAAGATCAATGATCAACTTGTGTGTCCATGGGGCGCCCCCTCCCCCGTTTATAAAGGAGTGGAGAAAGGGGGAGGGCCGGCCCTCTCTATGGCGCGCCCTGGGGAGTCCTACTCCCACCGGGGGTAGGATTCCCCCCCTCCCCCGTCAATGTAGTAGGAGTAGGAGGGAAGGAAAGGGAAAAGAGAAGAGAAGGAAGGAGGGGGAACTACCCCTCCCCCTAGTCCAATTCGGACTAGGCCTTGGGGGGCATGCAGCCTCCCCTCTCTCTTTCCCCTAAAAGCCTAATAAGGCCCATATACTCCGCGGCGAATTCCTGTAACTCTTCGGTACTCCAAAAAATACCCGAATCACTCGGAACCTTTCCGATGTCTGAATATAGTCGTCCAATATATCGATATTTACGTCTCAACCATTTCGAGGTTCCTCGTCATCTCCCTGATCTCATTCGGGACTCCGAACTACCTTCGGTACATCAAAACACATAAACTCATAATACCGATCGTCACCGAACTTTAAGCGTGCGGATCCTACGGGTTCAAGAACTATGTAGACATAACCGAGACTCATCTCCGGTCAATAACCAATAGCGGAACCTGGATGCTCATATTGGCTCCTACATATTCTACGAAGATCTTTATCGGTCAAACCGCATAATGGTATACGTTGTTCCTTTTGTCATCAGTATGTTACTTTCCCTAGATTCGATCGTCGGTATCTCAATGCCTAGTTCAATCTCGTTACCTCAAGTCTCTTTACTCGTTCCGTAATGCATCATCCCGGAACTAACTCATTAGTCACATTGCTTGCAAGGCTTATAGTGATGTGCATTACCGAGAGGGCCCAGAGATACCTCTTCGACAATCGGAGTGACAAATCCTAATCTTGATCCATGCCAACTCAACAAATAACATCAGATACACCTTTAGAGCACCTTTATAATCACCCAGTTACATTGTGATGTTTAGTATCACACAAAGTGTTCCTCCAGTATTCGGGAGTTGCATGATCTCATAGTCATAGGAACATGTATAGTTATGGAGAAAGCAATAGCAACAAACTAAACGATCATCGTGCTAAGCTAACGGATGGGTCAAGTCAATCACCTCAGTCTCTAATGATGTGATCCCGTTAATCAAATGACAACTCATTTCTATTGTTAGGAAACATAACCATCATTGATTCGACGAGCTAGTCAAGTAGAGGCAAACTAGTGACACTCTCTTTGTCTATGTATTCACACCTGTACTAAGTTTCCGGTTAATACAATTCTAGCATGAATAATAAAAATTTATCATGATATAAGGAAATATAAATAACAACTTTATTATTGCGTCTAGGGCATATTTCCTTTAGTCTCCCACTTGGACTAGAGTCAATAATCTAGTTCACATCTTTATGTGATTAGTTCACATCTCCATGTGACTATACCCAAAGGATTTACTAGAGTCAATAATCTAGTTCACATCGCTATGTGATTAACACCCAAAGAGTGATCATGTTTTGCTTGTGATAGAAGTTTAGTCTACGGGTCTGCAACATTCAAATCCGTATGTATTTCGCAAATTTCTATGTCTACAATGCTCTGCATGGAGCTACTCTAGCTAATTGCTCCCACTTTCAATATGTATCCAGATCGAGACTTAGAGTCATCTAGATCGATGTAAAAAGCTTGCATCGACGTAACTCTTTACGACGAACTCTTTTATCACCTCCATAACCAAGAAATATTTCCTTAGTCCTCTAAGGATAATTTTGAACGATGTCCGGTGATCTACTTCTATATCACTATTGTACTCCTTTGCCAGAATCATGCTAAGGTATACAATAGGACTGTTACATAGCATAGCATACTTTATAGAACGTATGACTGAGTCATAGGGAATGACTTTTCATTCTCTTTCTATTTTCTGCTGTGGTCGGGTTTTGAGTCTTTACTCAACTTCACACCTTGCAGCACAGGCAATAACTCCTTTGACGGTTCCATTTTGAACTACTTCAAAATCTTGTCAAGGTATGTACTCATTGAAAAAATCTTATCAAGCGTCTTGATCTATCTCTATAGATCTTGATGCTCAATGAATAAGCAGCTTCACCGAGCTCTTTTCTCTGAAAAACTCCTTTCAAACACTCCTTTCTGCTTTCCAGAAAATTCTACATTATTTCTAATGAACAATATGTCATTCACATATACTTATCAGAAAGGATGTAGTGCTCCCACTCACCTTCTAGTAAATACAGGCTTTACCACAAGTCTGTATAAAACCATATGCTTTGATCACTTTATCAAAGCATATATTCCAACTCTGAGATGCTTGCACCAGTCTATAGATGGATCACTGGAGCTTGCACACTTTGTTAGCACCTTTAGGATCGACAAAACCTTCTGTTTGCATCATATACAACTCTTCTTTAAGAAATCCATTAAGGAATGCAGTTTTGACATCCATTTGCCAAATTTCATACAATGCGGCAACTGCTAACATGATTCGGACATACTTTTAAGCATTGCTACGAGTGAGAAAATCTCATCGTAGTCAACATCTTGAACTTGTCGAAAACCTTTTGCGACAATTCGAGCTTTGTAGATAGTAACACTACTATCAGTGTTCGTCTTCCTCTTGAAAATCCATTTATTCTCAATGACTCACCGATCATCGGGCAAGTCAATCAAAGTCCATACTTTGTTGTCATAGATGGATCCGATATCAGATTTCATGGCCTCAAGCCATTTCGCGGAATCTGGGCTCATCATCGCTTCCTCATAGTTCGTAGGCTCATCATGGTCTAGTAACATGACTTCCAGAAAGGATTACCGTACCATTCTGGTGCGGACCATACTCTGGTTGTCCTACGAGGTTTGGTAGTAACTTGATCTGAAGTTTCATGATCATCATCATTAGCCTCCTCACTAATTGGTGTAGAGATCACTAGAACTTATTTCTGTGATGAACTACTTTCCAATTCGGGAGAAGGTACAATTACCTCATCAAGTTCTACATTCCTCCCACTCACTTCTTTCGAGAGAAACTTCTTCTCTAGAAAGGATCCACTCTTTAGCAACAAAGATATTACCTTTCGGATGTGTGATAGAAGGTGTACCCAACAGTTTCTTTTGGGTATCCTATGCAAACTCACTTTTCCGATTTAGGTTTGTGCTTATCAGGCTCACACTTTTTCACATAAGCATCACAACCCCAAACTTTAAGAAACGACAGCTTAGGTTTCTTGCTAAACCACAATTCATACGGTGTCGTCTCAATGGATTTAGATGGTGCCCTTTTTAACGTGAATGTAGCTACCTCTAATGCATAACCCCAAAAACAATAGTGGTAAATCGGTAAGAGACATCATAGATTGCACTATATCTAATAAAGTACAGTTATGATGTTTGGACACACCATTATGTTATGGTGTTCCAGGTGGCACGAATTTGTGAAACTACTCCACATTGTTTTAATTGAAGACCAAACTCGTAACTCAAATATTTGTCTCCGTGATCAGATTGTAGAAACTTTATTTTCTTGTCACGATGATTTTCCACTTCACTCTGAAATTCTTTGAACTTTTCAAATGTTTCAGACTTATGTTTCATCAAGTAGATATACCCATATCTGCTCAAATCATCTGTGAAGGTCAGAAAATAACGATACCCGCCGCGAGCCTCAACACTCATCGGACCGCATACATCAATATGTATTATTTCCAATAAGTCAGTTGCTTGCTCCATTGTTCCGGAGAACGGAGTCTTAGTCATCTTGCCCATGAGGCATGGTTCGCAAGCATCAAGTGATTCATAATCAAGTGATTCCAAAACCCCATCAACATGGAGTTTCTTCATGCGCTTTACACCAATATGACCTAAACGGCAGTGCCACAAATAAGTTGCACTATAATTATCAACTTTGCATCTTTTGGCATCAATATTATGAATATATGTATCACTACGATCGAGATTCAATAAACCATTTAGTTGAGTGTATGACCATAGAAGGTTTTATTCATGTAAATAGAACAATAATTATTCTTTGACTTAAATGAATAATCGTATTGCAGTAAACATGATCCAATCATATTCATGCTTAACGCAATCACCAAATAACATTTATTTTAGGTTCAACACTAATCCCGAAAGTATAGGGAGTGTGCGATGATGATCATATCAATCTTGGAATCACTTCCAACTCACATCATTACCTCGCCCTTAACTAGTCTCTGTTTATTTTGCAACTCCTGTTTCGAGTTACTACTCTTAGCAACTGAACCAGTATCAAATACTAAGGGGTTGCTATAAACACTAGTAAAGTACACATCAATAACATGCATATCAAATGTACTTTTGTTCACTTTTCCATCCTTCTTATCCGCCAACTATCTAGGACAGTTCCACTTCCAATGACCATTTCCTTTGCAGTAGAAGCACTCAGTTCCAGGCTTGGGTCTAGCTTTGAGCTTCTTCATGGGAGCATCAACTTGCTTGCTATTCTTCTTTAAAGTTCCTCTTTCTTTCTCTTCGCCCTTTTCTTGAAACTAGTGGTCTTGTTAACCATCAACACTTGATGCTATTTCTTGATTTCTACCTTCACTGATTTCAGCATCACGAAGAGCTTGGGAATTACTTTCATTATCCCTTTCATTATCCCTTCTTATCTGCCAACTATTTTACTAGCCATAGATTCATCAAAATAAGCAAACAACACACGAAAAACAAAACTGTCAAAAACAGAACAGTCTGTACTAATCTGTAGCTAACGCAAGTTCTGGAACCCTAAAAATTCTAAAATTAATTTCTGGACGTGAGGAATTTATCTATTAATCATCTGCAAAAAGAATTAACTAAATATCACTTTCTAAATAAAAATGGAAGCAATTCTCGTGAGCGCTAAAGTTTCTGTTTTTACAGCAAGATTAAAAAGACTTTCCCCAAGTCTTCCCAACGATTCTACTTAGCAAAAACACTAATTAAACACAAGAAACACAACCACAGAGGCTAGATAAATTATTTATTACTAAACAGGAGCAAAAATCAATGAATAAAAATAAAATTGGGTTGCCTCCCAACAAGCGCTATCGTTTAACGCCCCTAGCTAGGCATAAAAGTAAGGATAGATCTAGGTATTGCCATCTTTGGTAGGCAATCCATAAGTAGCTCTAATAATAGATTCATATGGTAATTTAATTTTCTTTCTAGGGAAGTGTTCCATGCCTTTCCTTAACGGAAAATGGAATCTAATATTCCCTTCCTTCATATATATAATTGCACCAATCGTTCTAAGGAAAGGTCTACCAAGAATAATAAGACATGAAGGATTGCAATATATGTTAAGAACAATAAAATCTACGGGCACATAATTCCTATTTGCAACAATAAGAAAATTATTAATTCTTCCCATAGGTTTCTTAATAGTTGAATCCGCATGGTGCAAGTTTAAAGAGCAATCATCAAAATCACGGAAACCTAGCAAATCACACAAAGTCTTTGGAATCGTGGAAACACTAGCACCCAAATCACACAAAGCATAACACTCATGATCTTTAATTTTAATTTTTATTGTAGGTTCCCACTCATCATAAAGTTTTCTCGGGATAGAAACTTCCAACTCAAGTTTTTCTTCATAAGACTGCATCAAAGCATGAACGATATGTTTGGTAAAGGCTTTATTTTGACTATAAGCATGAGGAGAATTTAGCACGAATTGCAACAAGGATATACAATCTATCAAAGAGCAATTATCATAATTAAATTCCTTGAAATCCAAAATAGTGGGTTCATTCATGTTTAATGTTTTGACTTCTTCAATCCCACTTTTAACAATTTTAGCATCAAGATCTAAAGACTCCGAATTTTTGGAAGGTCTTCTAGGTAAAGGTGGATCATATTCAGTCCCATCATTATCAAGATTCATATTGCAAAACAAAGATTTAATAGGGGACACATCAATAACTTTTAGATCTTCATACTTATTATCCCAAAAAAAATTCTGGCTTAGCGGCCATCTTATTAACTAAGGTGGCCTGCTTATTCGAAACTTCAGCTATTAAATTTTCAAGATGAGAAATCTGAGATTTCAAACCATCAAACTCTTTAGACATATCATCAAGCTTTTTATTCATATAACCTATAAAGCTTTTTTGTTCCTTAAGCTCGTTTCTAAAGAAATTATTATGCTCAAATTGTAAGACCATAAAACTCCTAACGTTGCTTTCGATCTCTCCTAACCTTTTAAGGTGAAGATCACCAAATCTAGGTAGAGCCATCATGACAGGCAAGCAATCCGACACACGAGCAAACAAGAGACGGGAAAAAAGAGGCAAATAGAGAAAGAGAAGGAGGATGGAGAGAGAGGGCGAACAAAACAGCAAGGGTGAAGTGGTGGAGAGGAAAATGAGAGGCAAATAGCAAATAATGTAATGCGGGAGATAAGGGTTTGTGATGGGTACTTGGTATGTTGACTTTTGCGTAGACTCCCCGACAATGCCGCCAGAAATCCTTCTTGCTACCTCTTGAGCACTGCGTTGGTTTTCCCTTGAAGAGGAAAGGGTGATGCAACAAAGTAGCGTAAGTATTTCCCTCAGTTTTTGAGAACCATGGTATCAATCCAGTAGGAGGCCACGCGCTAGTCCCTCGTACCTACATAGACAAATAAAATCCTCGCAACCAACGCAATAAAGGGGTTGTAAAACCCTTCACAGTCACTTACGAAAGTAAGATCTGATAGATATGATAAGATAATATTTTTAGTATTTTTATGATAAATATGGAAAGTAAAGAAAGCAAAATAAACATAAAAGGAAAATAGCTTGTAGATGGAAGATTAATATAATGGAAAATAGACCCGGGGGCCATAGGTTTCACTAGTGGCTTCTCTCGAGAGCATAAGTATTACGGTGGGTAAACCAATTACTGTTGAGCAATTGACAGAATTGAGCATAGTTATGAGAATATCTAGGTATGATCATGTATATAGGCATCACGTCCGAGACAAGTAGACTGACTCCTACCTGCATCTACTACTATTACTCCACACATCGACCGCTATCCAGCATGCATCTAGAGTATTAAGTTCAAAAGAACAGAGTAACACTTTAAGCAAGATGACATGATGTAGAGGGATAAACTCATGCAATATGATATAAACCCCATCTTGTTATCCTCGATGGCAACAATACAATACGTGCCTCGCTGCCCCTACTGTCACTGGGAAAGGACACCACAAGATTGAACCCAAAGCTAAGCACTTCTCCCATTGCTAGAAAGATCAATCTAGTAGGCCAAATAAACTGATAATTCGAAGAGACTTCCAAAGATAACCAATCATACATAAAAGAATTCAGAGAAGATTCAAATATTGTTCAGAGATAAACTTGATCATAAACCAACAATTCATCGATCTCAACAAACACACCGCAAAATAAGATTACATTGAATAGATCTCCACAAGAGAGGGGGAGAACTTTGTATTGAGATAAAAAAAGAGAGAAGAAACCATCTAGCTAATAACTATGGACCCGAACGTCTGAAGTAAACTACTCACACTTCATCGGAGAGGCTATGGTGTTGATGTAGAAGCCCTCCGTGATCGATGCCCCCTCCGGCGGAGCTTCGGAAAAGGCCCCAAGATGGGATCTTGTGGATACAGAAAGTTACGGTGGTGGAATTAGGGTTTTGGCTCCGTATCTGGTAGTTTGGGGGTACATAGGTATATATAGGAGGAATGAGTACGTCGGTGGAGCAATGTGGGCCCCATGAGGGTGGAGGGCGCGCCCCCCTACCTCGTGCCTCCCTGGTTGATGTCTTGACGTAGGGTCCAAGTCCTCTAGATCATGTTCGTTCCAAAAATCACGTTCCCGAAGGTTTCATTCCGTTTGGACTCCGTTAGATATTCTTTTTCTGCGAAACTCTGAAATAGGCAAAAACAACAATTCTGGGCTGGGCCTCCGATTAATAGGTTAGTCCCAAAAATAATATAAAAGTGTATAATAAGGCCCAATAATGTCCAAAACAGGATATAATATAGCATGGAACAATAAAAAATTGTAGATAAGTTGGAGACGTATCACCCACTACCTATTGATGATAGCTTTCGTGATGAACAATTAGCTCTGATAAATGCTTCTGTACTGCTCCATGGTATGCTGATTATGCTAATTATATTGTTGCTAAGTTTACACCACCTACTTTCACAGACTAGCAAAAGAAAAGGTTCTTCTATGACTTAAGGCATTACTTTTGGGATGACCCAGATATTTATAAAGGAGTAGATGGTGTTATTAGACGTTGTGTACCTAAGCATGAACAGGAACAGATCCTACGCAAGTGTCACTCTGAAGCTTATGGATGACACCATGTTGGAGATAGAACTGCACATAAGGTATTGCAATCCGATTTTTATTGGCCTACTCTCTTCAAAGATGTCCGTAAGTTTGTCTTGTCTTGTGATGAATGTCAAAGAATTGGTAATATTAGTAGATGTCAAGAAATGCCTATGAACTATTCACTTGTTATTGAACCATTTGATGTTTGGGGTTTTGATTATATGGGACCGTTTCCTTCCTCTAATGGGTATACACATATTTTAGTTGCTGTTGATTACGTTACTAAGTGGGTAGAAGCTATTCCAACTAGTAGTGCTGATCATAACACCTCTATTAAGATGCTTAAAGAAGTTATTTTCTGAGGTTTGGAGTCCCTAGATACTTAATGACTGATGGTGGTTCACATTTTATTCATGGTGCCTTTCACAAAATGCTTGCTAAGTATGATGTTAATCATAGAATTGCATCTCCTTATCACCCACAGTCTAGTGGTCAAGTAGAACTGAGCAATAGAGAACTTAAATTAATTTTGCAAAAGATTGTTAATAGATCTAGGAAGAATTGGTCTAATAAACTTGATGATGCATTATGGGCCTATAGAACTGCATATAAGAATCCTATGGGTATGTATCCGTATAAGATGGTTTATGGAAAAGCATGTCATTTACCTCTCGAACTAGAACATAAGGCATATTGGGCCATTAAACAGCTCAATTATGATTTCAAACTTGCTGGTGAGAAGAGGCTTTTTGACATTAGCTCACTTGATGAATGGAGAACCCAGGCCTATGAGAATGCCAAACTGTTTAAAGAAAAGGTTAAAAGATGGCATAACAAAAGGATACAAAAAACATGAGTTTAATGTAGGTGATTATGTATTGTTATAGAACTCTCGTTTAAGATTATTTGTAGGAAAAGTCCTCTTTAAATGGGAAGTCCCTTACGTCATCGAGGAGGTATATCATTTTGGTGCCATTAAAATCAACAACTTCGAAGGCACAAATCCGAGGGTGGTGAACGATCAAAGAATCAAACATTATATCTCAGGTAATCCCATAAATGTTGAAACTAATGTTATTGAAACCGTAACCCTGGAGGAATACATAAGGGACACTTTCCAGAACATTTCAGACTCCGAAAAGGAATAGGTATGAGGTACGGTAAGTAAACCGACTCCAAAACAGTTCCAATAGCAATTTTTCTCTGTTTTGGAATATTTAGGAAAATAGAAAAATAAGAAGCAGTCCGGGAAGGACATGAGGCGTCCACGAGGGTGGAGGGCGCGCCCCCTACCTCGTGGGCACCTCGTGTGCTCTCCGGACTCTGTTTTCTTGCACGATACTTCTTTTGGTCGGTAAAAAATCATTATATAATCTGCTGAAGGTTTTGACCACCGTATCATGAAATATCTTATGTCTTTGTTTCGAGCTGTTTTTCTAACAGATCTAGATCGCCATGGTGTCTTCAAGTGCCCCCAAGGACAAGTTCTTTGAGAAGGTCATCAACCCTTACCTCGCGGAGGTGCTGCAACACCCTCAAACTATTGAGATGCGTGAGGGCTTGCTGCACATTCGCGATGTTGAGGGACCAAGAACGACCGGATGCATGGAGACAAGGCTCGAGGCAGTGGAGCAACAAGTTTTCAAGGGCCAGGAGATGGTGGAACGTGGACTCGATGTGGCACCCCGGCTCAGAGCAACCGGTTTACCTTGTATTGCTAGCCTAGAGATCTTGTCTTCTGGCAATACACAACATCTTGGTATAGAAATCAAATGCTTTATTGATACTAGTGGAACATAGTTCATGTTACAACAAGTTGCGGGGCCAAGAGGCACACGCGGTGCAGCTGAACAATATGTACATTACCTAGTGAACATAAAGGGGCCTCGATCAAGACAACTACGCTGCAGCGGAATGAGGACGAAGCTGGACTCCATAGCACAGCGACACCAATGTGGACACGATCTAGACTCGGACAACACTCCTTTCCAATGAGACTTTCCTGAAAGCTGGCATGGCATGCCAGGTCAGTACATTGAATGTACCTGCAAGCTCACAACAAGCATAAACATAATGACAAACAATATCTTGATAATTAAACCATTTAATCATTAATGCAAAATCATACTTGGTATGCAGTGCTCATGATTTCATGACTTAAGTCCCTCGGACTTGCTTACCAAACGGTGATCCCTCTTGGACCACAATCAGACCAACATCTTGGTCTTTAATCGGGTTACCTCGTAACCAAACCGTGACCATACTTGGATCACAAACTGGCCAACAACTTGGCCTCCAGCATCAAGATGATTTCTCAACCATCCTCTCTCCAACAGTGCAAGGTTATTATCTTAGTGTGCAAAATTATTTAAATGTTGATCCATGGTGTGACCTACTTTCGAGCTTGTCCGTAACTGTGGACTTGGCTATCGATAGATTTAATACACTCTGCAGAGGTTGCGCACTATACCGACACCTCGGAACCCATGGCCTCGCACTCCCATTCGGGTCGACCAACGGCATTCCGACAGAACCCCTCCATTGCCATGACACTCTCCCAGCCACTCTGACTAACTCCCCACTGGGCTAAGTCATGGGTGGCCCCGTGTCTACCAAAGACACCAACGGCCACCGTCGTGGCAAAACATAAACGGCCCCAAATGGGGACAAGGTACCATAACAACAACGGGAACACAAGGTTATGTCTGCTTACCGGGCCAGGGTAACTCATGCCCATAACCTTCCCGCGTTGGAGGCACCGACCAGAGGCATGACAACGGACCGAATAAAGGACTTCCCACAAAGGCAAATGTGGTTGCACTGGGGAAGATCTCGATTCAGTGGCACCATGACCCGATCAATGATATGTTCAAGTTGAATTATTATCATGTTCAACTTAAAGTGAAAGTAATCGGTGTCATGATATGCCATGAAAATGCAACACTAATATATATGCACCATAAATCATCGGAAATAACTGATTCAACTTCATCAATTACTAAGCATAGATCTCAACAACACACAACATTTCTCTGGCTATGTTCATTTAGCAATTAACCCATGACAATATCATAGCATAAATCCTTTCTTACTCAAGAAAATATTAAACCAATTAATTCCATTTTTATGAACATATTACTTCTTCATAATCAAAAGTTACTTCTAATGACTTAAACTAACTTAGTTAGTTGTAAACTTCTGTATACTAACCATATCAACTTAAACAAGCATCCAACAGAATATAAATATATACTTCTGTGAATTAAATGGATGGATTAAATCATTTGTTCAAGTTGGAAAATATCACAAATATTGCAATGGCACCATGAAAATGTTGTTGTGGCTTGCCTTAGTGCAGGTGAGGGTCACACTCCTCCTGGTGATTCTCAAGACAAGCTTCACCTTCTGGAAACAAATATGAACACAAAAAGAAAATATCAAGAACCACTCTGAAATTCAGCAGAAAATCTAGACATCAGAGAAAAATCTCATTTTTGGTGTGCTGCTAGATCTTTTCATAAAGAACACAATGCAAAAAAGAATCAATTCATTTAGACTTGCAGTTAAAAAGTTGTGGCTGTTTGGAGCTCTCAGGAATATTTGAATTTGATTTAAATAAAACAGAACTGGGGGTGACGTCGAAGGCGTAAATCCCGCGGGGCACCACCACTCGTACCGCTTCAGGCGCAGCCAGAGTGGCTAACTGGCGGGCCCCGCTAGCCATGTGAGAGGGAGGGGAAGAGGGAAACAGAGTGCGGCAGGGCTCCGCCAGAGCACACGCTGGCGAGAAGGGCGTCTTGGCCCGAGCTAAAGGAATGGATTGAAAGAGAAGACGAAGGCGCACCTGCCCGTACCGGTAGATTAGCTAGGGGTGGTCGGACGGCGTCGGAAACGACCTCTCCATCGGCGACAGAGAGCGGAGGTCGCCGGAGTTGGAGATGACGGCGGCTAGAGGCGTCACCAGAGGCTCCAACCGGGCTGGACGGCACCATTGAAGCACGGCAGAGGCCTTGGAAGGGTGGACCAAGCTTGGGAGGGGCTGGAGCTGCGGAGGCGACCCGAGGGGATCGCCAGCGAGCTCGAGCTCGGGGACGGCGGCCCTCGGCCTGCCCGGACGGGCTACGTCTACCTACTGGCTTGTGGAGTGTGTGAGAGGAGTGGATGATGCTCGAGAAGGCTAGGGACGGCTGTATTTATAGCCGAGCGGGGTGAGGGGTTCGGGCTCCGCCGGAGGACACCTAGACACGTCGCCCGGCGACGAACGGCGTCAGTGAGCAAGGGAGAAAGTGATGCAGCTCACGCGGGCACTGTGGGCGAGCGGAGACGAGCATAGGAGCGAGGGGATGGCGACGAACACAGTGCGCGACGCACTGTTGGGTTGGCCGGACCGCGCCCGTGCTTGCATTGGTGAGCACCGGCATTGGTGAGCACCAGGAGGGAGTTAAGGGGGTCGGGACAATGATCATGGCGAAGTTTGGCAAGGCGCGGCAGGCGGGGAAGCGAGCATGCGCTCAACAGCAGCTCGGGCGCGTTGTAGAGCGCGTCGGCCGTATGCCAACATGCCTGGACGAACGCGGTCACCGCGTGAACTATGACATCAGGCTGCGCTTAGCCTAAACTTCATGTCTGGTGTTTAGTCCTTGGTGGTTTGAGTAGTTACCACACTTTGGGTTGAGCTCAGGTGCAGTAAGATGGATTTCTACTTCAAGGTAAGTTTCTGGGCAGTAACTTTGAGAGCTTACTGTGGTCAAACTACTAAGAGTTGGAAGCTGAGCTTTGGAGGCTAGAAACCATCTAGGAGGTTGGTGATTCACAAGAAAATTCAGCTGCATTTGAGCAAGTAAAATGGTAGTTGCTATAGAAACTACCATTTCTGTCTAGAACAGAAAATATTTTCTGTAGCAAAAATATTCCAAAAAGTGATGCAATATTTTTGCTCAGGAAGGTGCCCTGGGGTTCAAAGAATATTTGTGAATTTTCTCGGATATTTGTGGGCAAGAAAAATTAGGGTTGCTTTGGAACACAAAGGGCTAGTTAGGGTTTTGGGAGGGAAAATGAATATTTTTCATTTAAGAAAAATATTCATAATATTATTTTGAGGTGGATCAGAGGATAAATGGTGGCTAGGGAGAGAAATGAGTCACTTGGGTGAAAGTCAAGGTAGTACCCAAGTGCTTAAGTCCATCTGAAGTGATTCGAAATTCCAAATTCAAATCCAAATCAAAAGAAAATCAGACAAGGAAGAGAGGGCAAAAACCAGGCTGACACAAACCTCCCCCACTTAGGATGAATCTCGTCCTCGAGATTCGGTTGCTCGGGAAAAAAATTCTGGATAATGTGCCTTTAGAAATTCTTCTCGTTCCCAAGTTGCTTCTGCCTCTGTGTGATGCTACCACCGAACCTTGTAAAACTTTCTTGCTTTACTACGAGTGACCCTTTCCATTTCATCCAAAATTCTGAATGGTCTCTCTTCATATGTTAGATCCTTAGCTAGCTCTATGTCTGTCATAGGAGTCTTTTTTCTCGGGGGCCTATATACATCGCCTCAACTTTGAGACATGGAACACATCGTGCACTTCTGACAACTCTGGGGGCAGTTCCAACTGATATGCAACAGTACCCACCTTGGACATAACTAGGAATGGACCAATAAACCTGGGTGCTAATTTTCCACGAGTATGGAATCTCTTGACCCCTTTTATAGGAGTGACTCGGAGGTATACATGTTCTTCGGGTTCAAAACTGGCCTGTCGGTGCTTTGCGTCATAATAACTCTTCTGTCGAGATTTAGCCAATTGCAATCTGTCTCGGATTTCCTTGACTTGCTTCTCACCTTCCATCATGAGATCTGTTTCGAAAATACGGCTATCTCCGGTTTGAGAGCAATTCAAAGGAGTGCGGCACTTATGTCCATATAGAGCCTCATAAGGTGACATCTTTAGACTGGTCTGGAAGCCGTTGTTGTATGAGAACTCGGCATATGGCAGACAGTCTTCCCATTTAGGTCCTTGGGCCAAGGCACAGGCTCGAAGCATGTCCTCAAGTATTTGGTTTACGTGCTCAGTCTATCCATCGGTCTGAGGATGATAAGCGGTACTATATTTTAGCGCGGTCCCCAAGGCTTGGTGGAGACGTGACCAGAAAGAGGAGGTAAAGAGTGACCCCCGGTCGGAAGTGATTGTTCGTGGTACTCCATGCAAACTGATTATTCTGGACACATACAGTTGTGCGAGCTGATTGGCTCGGTATGTGGTTTTGATAGGGATAAAATGAGCTACCTTTGTTAAGGTGTCCACTATGACCCATACCGCGTCATTTCCTCGCTGCGTCTTTGGTAGCCCTATGACAAAATGCATGCACACATCATCCCACTTCCATTGTAGATCGGGCAACGGTTGGAGGAGTCCAGCTGGTTTCTGATGTTCTGCCTTCACTTTGTTGCATATGTCGCAAAAGGCCACAAAATAGGCAATGCCCTTCTTCATCCCATCCCACCAGAATATTTGTTGAAGTTCTTCGTACATTTTAGTTCCTCCGGGGTGAATAGAATACGAAGATTCATGTCCTTCTGATAGTATTCTCTTCCTTAAATCTTCTTTCCTGGGTACACAAATCCTTCCATAGAATCACAGTGTACCTAGTGGATCCTTAGAAAAATCTAAGGTCTGTCCTGCTAACATACGCCTGGCATGTTTCTGTAGGACCGGGTCATGTGGCTGGACCTTGCGGATCTCTTCCTCGAGGGTAGGAGTAACTCCCATGATATTAGAAAGACCTGCACCAACTATGACCAGGTGGATGAGCAATCTCTTTTTGAAGTTCAAGAGGCAAAGCTTTCATTATGGTATTCAGGCTGACAGGCTTTCGGCTGAGTGCATCCGCAACCACGTTGGCCTACCCGGGTGGTAATTTATTCCAAGATCATAGTCCTTGACTAACTCAAGCCACCTTCGTTGGCGGAGATTTAAATCTGGCTGAGTAAATATGTACTTGAGGATTTTGTGGTCAGTAAATATTTGGCACCTCTTCCCAATGAGGTAGTGCCTCCAAATATTTAGAGCATGCACCACCATGGCTAATTCCAGATCATGGGTAGGATAGTTTCCTTCATGGGGTCATAGATATCGCGATGCGTATGCTACCACCTTGCCATCTTGCATAAGTACGCATCCAAGGCCCTGTCTGGACGCGTCACAGTACACATCAAAACTGCGGTAGATGTCTGGAAGAGTCAACACCGGTGCTGTTGTCAGTCGGATTTTTAGCTCATTGAAACTTTTCTCACAGTCCTCGGTCCATTCAAACTTCTTATCTTTCTTGAGCAGCTCCATCATTGGTTTGGCAATCTTGGAGAAACCTTCGATGAAACAACAGTAGTATCCAGCTTATCCGAGAAAACTCCGCATTTGGGATACTGTCGTGAGTGCCAACCAATCGAGCACGTCCTTTACTTTGCTCGGGTCCACAGCTATGCCTTCTACAGACAGCACATGCCCAAGAAATCCAACTTGCTTGAGCAAAAACTCACATTTACTAAATTTGGCGTACAGCTGATGGTCGCGAAGTCGGTGTAATACGGCACTGAGGTGTCCTTTGTGCTCTTCTTCACCCTTTGAGTATATGAGTATGTCATCAATGAAGACCAACACAAATTTATCTAGGAAGTCCATGAACACCTTGTTCATCATATGCATGAAGAAAGCAGGGGCATTATTGAGGCCAAAGGACATAACAGTATATTCATAAAGACCGTACTGTGTAGTGAATGCGGTCTTAGGAATATCTTCCTTTTTAATCTTTAGTTGATGGTATCATGTCCTTAAATCAATCTTGGAGAATACCTTTGCCCCGCTGAGTTGATCAAACTGATCATCGATCCTAGGCAGTGGATATTTGATTTTGATGGTGACATCATTCAGTTGACAGTAATTCACACACTTACGGAGACTACCATCTTTCTTATCCACGAGTATAGTAGGTGATCCCCATGGTGTAGAGCTGGGACGGATATATCCTTTCTGGACCATCTCGTCAAGCTGTTTCTTTAGCTCCACTAATTCTGACGAAGGCATCCGATAATACTTCTTGTATAACGGTGCGGTCCCAGGCACAAGATCTATTGCAAACCCAAGCTCTCGATCTGGCGGCATGCCTGGCAGTTCTTCTGGAAACACATCGGGAAACTCACTGACCACACGAATTAATTCCAATTTACCAGCCACAACAGTGAAGACCATTTCTTTCTTGGGTATGCTCCTGCAGGCATAGAATTTTGTAGTCCGCCCCTCTCGACTTGTCAATGTGACTTCTCGGGTTGCGCAATTAATGCATACTTGATATTGGGTTAATCAATTCATTCCCAAAATAATGTCCAACTTGTCGGACTCAATGACTATCAAGGAAGTTGGAAAACGGGCTGTGTTGATATTAATTTCCACACTACGGCAGACCAGATTGCTTCTGAGAAAAGATCCCGGGGATTGTACCAGCATATTCTTGCTCAAAACCGAACAAGGAAATTTGTTTTGGACAACAAAACTCCGTGAAATAAAAGAGTGGGAAGCCCCAGAGTCGAATAAAATAATGGCGGGTATGCTATTAACAGAAAAACATACCAATGACGACTTCGGGGTTCTCTTGGGCTTCGTCTGCGGAGAGGTGATGGATCTGCCCAGTGATCTTTTGCTGGATAGGGCATGACCCCATAAAGTTGACTTGAGGCCTGAATGGAGCATCGGTCTTGCCGTTCTTGGGACACTGTCTGGCATAATGCCCGGTTTGCCCATAGCTGAAACAAGAATTGTTGCACTGGCACTCTTCTTGCACCGGGTTGGTCACGACATTCTTGACATGCATAGTGGTTTTGTTAACATTCTGCTGCAAATTGGGATTGTACTCTACCTGACTATGCTGCCAGGTACGAGCCTTTTGCACTGGTTGCACTTCCTTTCTTGGCTCGAACTTGCGCTTGTGATCGTTATTTGCAGACTTATCGTCGTGTATGAGCTTGTGCTCCCTTTCAGCAATGAGAGCCTTGTTTACTAGAGTTTGGAAATCCGGGAAGTCAAACATACTGAGGGTGCATCGGAGATGTCGGTTTAATCCCCCAAGAAACATGTCAATCTTTCTTTCTTCGATGGCCACATCATGAAGAGAGTAACGGGACAAATGATTGAACTTATGCAAATATTCACTCACAGACTAACTTCCTTGGAGGAGCGTGAGGAATTCTCGCTGCTTGAGCTTCATAATTACCGTGGGAATATGGTATTTACGAAACTGATCCTTGAATTTTGTCCAGGTGATTTCTTCATCAACAGGCCACATGGCTTTTGCATTTTCCCACCATATGGCGGCAGCGCCTTCAAGATAATGAGTTGCAAACGGAACCTTGTCATCCTCTTCAGTATGAGCAATCTCAAGCTTCTTCTCAATGGTTCATAACCAGTCGTCTACGTCCAAGGGGTCAATAACCTGACTGAAACTGGGAGGCTTGGTTCTCTAAAAATCTGACAGCTTGGAGTGATGACCGTTCTGATTTCCATTATGTCCAACCATAGCTTGCACACTTCTTAATATTTCAATCATATCATTATTCCTCCTTTCCTTGAACATACGCAGAATTTGCTCGCTGGAGGGCGGATTTGGCGGTGGAGGCGGTGTCAGAACGTACGGCTCGGGAGAGAGTCCTGCCTGTCGTGTGGAGCAGCGGACAGGGACATCCTCATAAGCGGCACTAGTGCTGCCTCCCCACGTCATCCTAATGTTTGTTTTTCCCAAGCCAACACATTCGAGATGAGCAACATGCAAAAATATAGTGGAGAAAAGCTAGCGACAAAACCCGAAAGAAAACGAAATACGAACAAAGCATAGCGAATAAAAGGAAGTTCCAACATAATTATACATAGACTCGTACATAAAAGATAAATGACATGATAGGTTTGACTACTCTCATACATAGACTGGAACATCGTGACTCATACGACTATATCCATAGATCATCCGGATAACTGCGGATACTCGAGTGCTCTAAAGCTCTGCCGGTGCTGTGGGGTCTTCCCCTGAAGCGAACTCGGATCCTGAACTGACAACATTAACCAAAACCTCCGGCTTAAAGGTAACACGATGATGCTGCCTCGAGGGCTCTCCCTCCAGAGCAGGTGCAGGATGAGGCTGGAGCATCGAGGCTACTGGGGTAGCGAGAAGCGAAATCCACTCAGCAGGAGCACTGAGAGGATTCAAAGTCGAGGTGCTCGAGCTACTCGAGGGAGTAACCGGTGAAATAGGTGAACCAGAACTGGAGGGAATATAAGGAGTAAATCCCATAGACGATGGAGTAGTAGAAGCTCTAGTAGCGGCTAAAGCAGTGCGAGCACAAGTCAGCTCTCGAGCCACCTCGTGAATCATAAGATAGCTAGCAGTGATATAACGAGAAAGGTGGCTAGCAGTACTATCAGACTCCGGATCAATGATAGGAAAACGGACATGACCTTTGTTGTGAAAGGAAGGATAGTAGTGGAAACCTGGATGGTTCTGCATTCGGACCTCATTATAATGCAGCTCGGCGAGGACCTCAAATGCAGCAAACTGGACAGCTTGAGAAGCGGTAGAAGCGAAACCGCTCCTGGAGGTACGAATATAAGTGCCGGAAGATGAACTGGTGCGCAGAGTGACCACTGCGTGATACTCATACATTGAGTCTGCTAGACGCTCCCGGTACACATGGTAGACTGGATCATCACCGAGGGGGTACAGCCGACACCACACGTTACGGAGGAGATGCGGCGATGTGTACGGCATCAACTGCAACTGGCACAGATACGGCACCGGAGCTATCTACACCCACATCCATTAGTAGGTTAGAATAAAAATAAACAAGCACAGGCAATGCAACAACCAGCTACAATCACTACCGGCACTCACTTATACCCAGACTAATGTCCAGTTAACACGTTGGCAGCCTAGCGTGTCCTATAGTCAGGGCGGCTCTGATACCAACCGTTATGGCACCCCGGCTCAGAGCAACCGGTTTATCTTGCATTGCTAGCCCAGAGATCTTGTCTTCTGGCAATACACAACATCTTGGTACAGAAAGCAACCGCTTTATTGATACTAGCGGAACATAGTTCATATTACAACAATTTGCGGGGCCAAGCGGCACACACGGTGCGGCTGAACAATATGTACATTATTTAGTGAACATAAAGGGGCCTCGATCAAGACAACTACGCAGCAGCGGAACAACGATGAAGCGGGACTCCATCGCACAGGGACACCGATGTGGACATGATCTAGACTCGGACAATACTCCTTTCCAATGAGACTTTCCTGAAAGCTGGCATGACACGCCAGGTCAGTATATTGAATGTACTTGCATGGTCACAACAAGCATAAACATAATGACAAACAATATCATGATAATTAAACCATTTACTCATTAATGCAAAATCATACTTGGTATGCAGTGCTCATGATTTCATGACTTAAGTCCCTCGGACTTGCTTACCAAATGGTGATCCCTCTTGGACCACAATCAGACCAACATCTTGGTCTTTAATCGGGTTACCTCGTAACCAAACTGTGATCATACTCGGATCACAAACTGGCCAACAACTTGGCCTCCAGCATCGCGATGATTTCTCAACCATCCTCTCTCCAATAGTGCAAGGTTATTATCTTAGTGTGCAAAATTATTTAAACGTTGATCCATGGTGTGACCTACTTTCGAGCTTGTCCGTAACCGTGGACTCGGCTATTGATAGATTTAATACACTCTGCAGAGGTAGCGCACTGTACCCACACCTCGGAACCCATGGCCTCGCACTCCCATTCGGGTGGACCAACGGCATTCCGACAGAACCCCTCCATTGCCATGACACTCTCCCAGCCACTCCGACTAACTCCCCACTGGGCTAAGTCATGGGTGGCCCCGTGTCTACCAAAGGCACCAACGGCCACCATCGTGGCAAAACATAAACGGTCCCAAACGGGGACAAGGTACCATAACAACAACGGGCACCACTACAAAAAAACACACTTCCGTGATGATATGTGTTTGTCATGGTAGGTCATGTTTTCTGTCATGCATGTACATCCATGACAAATTTATGACAGAATCAAGATAGTCATACCTGTGCTGTCGTAGAAGTGTTCCATGACATTACCAAAATTATCATCACAGAAGTTTCCACTTCCATGACGATAAATCGCACGTCACATAAGTGCTTTTGTCAAGGGTGACCGACACGTGGCATTACCGTAACGGAATGTCGTTAAGCTATCGGGTCCGGTTTTGGATCCGATAACCCGTTAACAGCCCCGACCAATGGGGATTTTCCACGTGTAAAATCATCATTGGCTGGAGGAAACACCTGTCAGCTCAATGTTGGGACAGATGTCATCCACTCATTGGACCCAAAGCGCCTATGATACGTCGACACGTGGCATGGCCCAACAAAGGCCCATTTCTGTGAAAAGGCCGGCCCGTTTGACTTGGTCAAAAGGTGGCAGGCCGGCCCACGGCAAGCCCGTGGACGGCCTGTTCGCATATAGCCCATTTACAGCCCACTAACCCAGGGCCCGTTTACGGCCTATCCGATTTACGCCCAGTAGCGTCATCTGGGTCGTCCAATATAATTCCAGCCTGTTTTAACTTCTGGTCCATGTATGGCCCATGACGTCTTTCGGCCCATATCAGGCCCTTATTACTCTCGGCCCATTAACGGCCCGTGGTAAACTGGCCCGTAATGAACAGTGTATCACTTTATACCCATTAACGTCACGTGGTGAAACTGGGCCGTAATGAACAGTGTATCACTTTATACCCATTAACGTCATGTGGTGAAACTGGGCCGTAATGAACAGTGTATCACTTTATACCCATTAACGACCCATTATTCTGTTGGGCCGTTTCCAGCCCATGTTATCTTCCGGCCTTCTCGGGGCCCATTTATTCTTGGGCTCATTTCCACATTCGTTTACTTACGGCCCATTAGTGTCATTTTCTGCTTGTGGGTCAAATTCAGCCCGTGGTTATAGTCGACCCGTTTGTGGCCTGATAATACGTTGGGCTGTTTTCATGTCAAAAAAAACCGTTGGGCTGTTTTCATAGAGTTATCAAATAAGGCCTATTAACGGCCCGTTATTGTCCATGAATAGTATGGCCCATGATTGGCGAAATGATGATATGGCCCGTAGAAGCCCCATGGATCCTATGGCCCATAAAAGGCCCATGAATCGTATGGCCCATAGAAGGCCCATGGATCCTACGGCCCGTATAGAAGGCCCATGGATCCTACGGCCCGTAGAAGGCCCATGGATCATACGGCCCGCAAGAGGCCCATGGTTACAAAAGTCCGTGTGTTGGCATGATTATTCTGGCCTAGTTTCCAAAGATAGGTTATTGTGGCCACTAGAAAAACACAAAAAAAGAACTGCAGTGACTACAAGCAAACAACTAAACAAGACAATAAGGAAATAAATAAGCAAGCAATTAACACTAGCCTATTACCGCTATTACACATATTACATCCACTGGGCTTCAAAGTTCACCACCAGTGCAAATATAGAGAACAAAGCAGCATATTACATACACTGGCCATCAAAATTGGCCACCAGTGCAAATAAACGCGGCAGCAAAACAAGAGTGAGGGAGTCCTGGATTAGGGGGTCTCCGGACAGCCGGACTATATCATTTGGCCAGACTGTAGACTATGAAGATACAAGATTGAAGACTTCGTCTCGTGTCCGAATGGGACTTTACTTGGCGTAGAAGGCAATATGGATATGTATATCTCCTCCTTTGTAACCGACCTTGTGTAACCCTAGCCCCCTCTGGTGTCCATATAAACCGGAGTGTTTTAGTCTGTAGGACAACATACAAACATACTATAGGCTAGCTTCTAGGGTTTATCCTCTCTGATCTCATGGTAGATCAACTCTTGTACTACTCATATTATCAAGAACAATCAAGCAGGACGTAGGGTATTACCTCCATCAAGAGGGCCTGAACCTGGGTAAAACATCGTGTCCCCTACCTCCTGTTACCATCCGCCTTAGACGCACAATTCGGGACCCCCTACCTGAGATCCGCCAGTTTTGACACCGACATTGGTGCTTTCATTGAGAGTTCCACTATGCCGTCGCCGCAAGGAAGGATGCCACGTCTTGTTGTTAAAAACAACATTACCGCCGGGGGAGCCCTGGCTGTCGGCCAAACTCTCCGGCTAGGCAGTTTCATCATGACCGCCCGTTCGGCTGCTGCACCGATGATGACTTCTCGGGTCATCGAAAACAGCCTCCATGTCGGTCGGAGTTTGCCGAGCAGATGGATCCAATGGAGCTCTCTTCCCTAAACGGGATCTTGGATCGCATCGCCGCCTTGGGAGTCACTATGGACTATGATCGGATTGGGCTTAAACCCGATCAAAGGGAGATTAACTCTCCACCGGTCACCCATCATATTGCGGCGGTGGAGGAACAATGCGGCGATTCTTCCTCTATCTTGAGGACTAACTATGTCCAGATTCTTGAGCTCTTCGATCCGGATACCCTTTTACGGGAGGACATCACCCAAGCCCTGAACCTAGAGTCACGCAGCGGGCCAGACTTATCGGGCTACATCCCGGAATCTGAACTTCCAAGATTGGAAACTCCTCGGCCCCTGGGTCTCAGATCGGGTAAGGGTTCGGACTCAAATCCACCCACCCACCCAGACATAAACGATCTTTCCCACATCAGGCAAGAGCCCCATGAAACAGTACATCATTATTGGGCCAGATTCCTCCTTGTGATGAACAATGTTAAGGACTGTCACGAGGAAGACGCAGTCTTATTTTTCTGCAATAATTGCATGGACAAGGGAACCCTTAACGCCTTAAATCACCGTGACATATCATGCTTCACTGACTTGGCGTCCATAGTACGAAAGTACTGCACGATGGAAAGTGCCTGGAAAACCGAAACGAAATTTTGGGATAATCCGACTCCAAATATACACCCAGTCCGAAGTAAAAGGGTGCACTATCATAAGACACCCGAGTTAATTACAAAGAAGCAAAAACCCTCTACAGGGCGTGGAACCGTATTGAAGGGATGGCTCAAGGGACCCTGCAAAATTCATAGTACAGTGGATACCATACCAACACACAGCCTTAGAGCATGTTGGGTACTCCGGCAGGTGGCCAAAAGTGGTGAGGATCTTCTCATCCCAGATGCCACAGAGCACCATCCCGGGGATAACAATACGGTATTAACAGTCTTTAAAACCTTCGCATCAAATAATAGGTGCAAGCGAACATTCCGCAGGCTTGCCGAAATCTGCCACATGGCAGCAATAAATCCATGGAGTGACACGGCTATTACCTTCAATGCCAGTGACGAACCTAAATTCCGAAAAGTCCGAGCACCAGCTGCATTGGTCCTCAGTCCAATTGTGGACGGCTTTCGACTCACAAAAGTACTCATGGACGGCGGCAGTGGATTGAACCTCATCTATGAGGAAACACTTCAAAAAAATGGAAATAGACTGGAACCGCATTGAGCAAAGGAGCACAACCTTCAGAGGAATCATCCCCGGTCGGGAAGCACGCTGTGCTGGGAAAATCACAGTAGATGTGGTATTCGACACACCAGAGAACTATAGGTCCAAAGAAATTACATTCCAAGTGGCCCCGTTCAGTAGTGGATACCATGCCCTTTTAGGGCGGGAGGCGTTCACGATCTTCCAAGCCATACCCCATTACGGGTACAAGAAGCTCAAAATGCCCAGGCCCAACGGAATCATCACTCTCGCTAGTGATCCGGACACAACACTCTGCGCTGAAAACAAAACAGCTGCATTGGCCCTCGAGGCATTATCCGAAGCCCTTTCGGCTAAGGAATTAACTGTGCTACGCTCCACAGTGGACAGGTACGACGTGATACTTGACAAGAGATCCAAGTCAACCTCTTTTAAACCAGCGGATGAAATAGTCAAATTCCTAGTCCACCCAACGGACCCTGCAAAAACAGCCTCCATCAGGGCACAGTTAAACCCCATCGTGGACGCCGCACTACGAGAGTTCCTGCGCGAGAATTGGGACATATTCGCCTGGCACCCCTCAGACATGCCAGGAATCCCACGCAGGCTGGCCGAGCACAGCCTCAATATTCTAAAGGGATTAAAGCCGGTCAAGCAGACTGTTCGGTGTTTCTATGAACCTAAGAGACAAGCTATGGGAGAGGAACTAGCCAAGTTATTGGAGGCCGGATTCATTAGAGAAATAAAACACCCGGACTGGCTAGCAAACCTGGTGATGGTACCTAAGAAGGAAAAATCCTGGCGCCTATGTGTCGATTTCAAGGACCTCAACAAGGCTTGCCCAAAGGATCCCTTCCCCTCCCTCGCATCAATCAAATTATCGATGCTACCGCAGGACACGATTCATTGTGTTTCCTAGACGCATACTCCGGCTACCACCAAATCAAGATAGCGGAGTCCGACCTAGCCGCAATGGCATGTATCACACCATACGGCCCCTTCTGTTTCAACACAATGCCTTTTGGGCTCAAAAACGCCGGCGCAACATATCAGCGCATGATTCAGACATGTCTGGAGAAACAGATCGGCAAAACAGTGGAGGCATACATAGATGATGTGGTCATCAAAACCAAACACGTCGACTCTCTAATAGACGACTTGAGGCTCACATTCGACAATCTCCGAACATACGACATCAAGCTCAATCCGGAAAAATGCGTTTTTGGCGTACCAGCCGGAAAGCTCCTGGGTTTCATTGTCTCCAGTAGAGGAATTGAAGAAAATCCGGCCAAAATCCGAGCTCTATCATAGTTGGCTATCCCAACAGACCTCAAACAAATCCAGAAACTAACCGGATGTGTGGCGGCTCTAAGCCGCTTTATCTCCCGCTTAGGAGAAAAGGCATTACCCCTTTATCGCCTCCTTCGGCGCACTGAACACTTTGAGTGGACGGACGCTGCCACAACCGGATTGGAAGAAATAAAAGCCATACTGGCAACCAACCCAATCCTAGCCGCGCCAAACATCGGGGAACCAATGCTGTTGTACATTGCGGTAACTCACACTACAAAAAAATACACTTCTGTGATGATACGTGTTTGTCACAGTAAGTCGCTTTTTTGTCATGCATGTACATCCATGACAAATTTATGACAGAATCAAGATAGTCATACCTGTGCTGTCGTAGAAGTGTTCCATGACATTACCAAAATTATCATCACGGAAGTGTCCACTTCCATGATGATAAATCGTGCGTCACAGAAGTGCTTTCGTCAAGGGTGACCGACAGGTGGCATCCACCGTAACGGGACGCCGTTAAGCTATCGGGTCGGGTTTTGGATCCGATAACCCATTAACAGCCCCGACCAATGGGGATTTTCCACGTGTAAAATCATCATTGGCTAGAGGAAACATGTTTCGGCTCATCGTCGGGACAGATGTCATCCACTCACTGGACAGAAGGCGCCTATGATACGTCGACACATGGCACGGCCCAACAAGTTTAAATGGGTCGGCCCAACTAGAGGCCCACAAGATTTTGCGGACCATAATGGGCTGGCCCAGCTAAAGGCCCACGAAATTTTTTGGACCATAATGGGCTGGCACAGCTAAAGGCCCACAAGATTTTGCGGGTCATAATGGGCCGGCCTAGGTAAAGGCCCACAAGATTTTTTTGTGCCATAATGGGTCGGCCCAGGTAAAGGCCCACAAGATTCTTGCGGGTCATAATGGGCCGGCCCAGCTAAAGGCCCATGAGATTTCGCCGACATTAATGGGCCGGCCCAGCTGTAGGCCCATAAGATTTTGAGGACCCTAGTAGGCCGGCCCATTAACTTGCTGCCATGTTTTGGGCCAAATGCCGGCCCATATTTGATCCGATCCATTAATGGCCTGCCACGCTTCGGGCCTAATAGTGGCCCATATGAGATCCGACCCGTTAAAAGCCTACCACGTTCTGGGCCAAATTACGGCCCAGATCAGGTCTGGCCCTTTAAGAGGCTTTGGGCTCAATTATGGCCCATATCAGATTCGGCCCGTCAACTAGACACTATGCTTTTGGGCCCACTCACTACTGGAATCAGGTACTTTTCCATCTGCCAGCTCTTTGTTGTCAGCTAGCGGACGGCAAAGAAGCTCTTTGCCATCAGCTACCAAAAAGCAGACGGCAAAGAACTGGCTGATGGCAAAGACCTAATTTACTTTGTTTCTCTCTTTCAGGCACACTACAATAAGGCGGATAAGGTGCCAGAGGTGTACGACCTGTATGCCATGGCGCACACTGGCCCTTACAAGAAAGTCAAGGCATTCTCTGCGTCTGACCTTGATGATCCAAAGAACTTCACCAACATCTCCGCCCATGACAAGCTCGTGCAATATAGAGATCAAGGGAAGGCAAGGAAAGGGGAGGACTTTAACCCGAGCCAGGGTCCCATTGATACAGAGCTGCTGATGATATCTGGTGGCGGGAGGTCCCATGGCTCCATAGCCATGGGAGATGGACTTATCCGTTGTCCTAGCACTCTCTCGAAGATCAAGGCGCGCCAGTCGAGCTCCGCTCCTGAGATAAGGCCTCGTGAACGGCCAGTCCAACTCGCCTTCAAGGTTAGTTATACGTACTCAGCTATCTTTCTCCATTATATTGTGTGCGCTTCCATCAATGATTACAAATGGTCATGTGAGTGGTGTTGCAGGCTGCTATACAGAGTGAGAGAGATAGAACGGAGAAACTTCTGGCGGAGGCGGCGGAGAGGCAGCGGGAGTTGGAGGAGAGGATGACAAAAATGTTGGAGGAGGAGAGGGCACGGAATGACATGCAGGCAAGGGCCATTTACGAGCTCCTTGTGGTAAGTTTCTTCTGCAGATTACTTGCTAGTCTTAACATTTGAGTCTCATTACTAACTAGTATGACTCTGTTGTGAAAACCAAATGTGCAGTCTGTGTGCGAGAAGTCTGGTCAGACCGCTCCGCCGATGCCAGTGATTTCTCCTGGGAGCACGGTGAGTTTAATTTGAATGGACATTACTTGCTAGTCTTAACATTTGAGTGTCATAATGCTAACGAGACATTGGAAATGATCTTTGGTGCAGCTTAACTCCAGAAACGCATCGCACGATCCTTCTCCAGCTACCGGCACGAGCCAGCCTGCTCCTACACCTCCGTGATCACGGTAAGTTTCTCTAGTGTTTTGCTTAACAAATGCATAAAGACCTAGATTTAGCTTTATTTCCTCCAATATGCTTACCATAATGACCTAGAGTTAGCTTCTTTTCCTCCAAAATGACTTAATAAGCTTACTGACCTCATAAACCATCCATTTTACCTAAGTTAGCTCTAAAACGATATGTACTTAGCTTACTTATGTCAAAAATTGCATAATTAACTTAGTTAGCTCATAAACCATCCATTTTACCTAAGTTAGCTCTAAAATGACTCATTTTACCTTAGTTAGCTTATAAGTGATCCAATTTATCCAAGTTAGCTCTAAAATGACCCATTTTACGTAGATTAGCTCCTAAATGATCCATTTTACCTACGTTAGCTTTAAAATGACCCATTTCACCTAGGTTAGCACCAAAATGACCCATTTCACCTAGGTTAGCTCCAAAATGACCCATCTTACCTAGGTTAGCTTATAAATGATCCAGTTTATCCAAGTTCTAAAATGACCCAGTTTACCTAGAGTAGCTCCTAAACGATCCATTTCACCTAAGCTAGCTAAAAACGATCCATTTCACCTAAATTAGCTCTTAAATGATCCATTTAACCTAAGTTAGCTCAAAAACGATCCATTTCACCTTAGTTAGCTCAAAAACGTGGCATTTCACCTTAATTAGCTCATAAACGACCCATTTCAACTAAGTTAGCTCATAAACGATCCATTTCACCTAAGTTAGCTAAAAAACGATCCATTTCAGTTATCTCAAAAACAATCCATTTCACCTTAGTTAGCTCATAAACGACCCATTTCAACTAAGTTAGCTCATAAATGATCCATTTCACCTAAGTTAGCTCATAAATGATCCATTTCACCTAAGTTAGCTCAAAAACGATCCATTTCACCTTAGTTAGCTCAAAAACGGTCCATTTCACCTTAGTTAGCTCAAAAACGATCCATTTCACCTTAGTTAGCTCAAAAATGATCCATTTCACCTTAGTTAGCTCAAAAACGATGCCCTTCACCTTAGTTAGCTCATAAACGACGCATTTCAACTAAGTTAGCTCATAAATGATCCATTTCAACTAAGTTAGCTCATAAACAACCCATTTCAACTTAGTTAGCTCATATATGATCCATTTCACCCAAGTTAGCTCATAAATGACATATACTTCTTGTTCTAGTCTTCTTCTTGTTCTATTCACCTATTTCTAACTTTCTTATTACCATTTTGCAGATTTCACTCACTTCATGGAAGCTAGCTTGCTATGATGGAGTGCTTGCTTTTTCTTTGCTAAAACTTTGCATTGTATCTAGCTTCCTATGATAGAACTTGCTATGTTGATGAAACTTTGCTATGTAATATGTATATGGAACAATGTGTATGGATGGAACTTGATGGAACTTGCTATGTTGATGAAACTTTGCTATGTAATATGGAATTATGTGCTGGATATGTGATATGTTTGCTGTTAAATATATCTATATATGTCATATATATTTGCTGTGAAAATTGTTGGATTAAAAAAACAGAAAAAAAGAGACAATATGCAGGATCTTTGCCGTCTGCCACGGACGGCAAAGGGCTCTTTGCCATCAGCAGCCGACGACAAAGAGGCCACGTGGCAGGCAACTGTGCTTCCTGGGAGGCTGACCAATTTGGTCAGTTTGCCTACAGTGGCTGACGGCAAAGGCTTTGCCATCGGCGGCGGACGGCAAAGAGTAAAAACTTTGCCTACAGTGGCGGACGGCAAAGGCCTGCCGTGTAATAACATCGGCTGACATCATTCAGCGGACGACAAAGGCCTTCTGAAGTTTGCCGTCAGCGGCGGACGGCAAAGGCCTGCCATTAACCACCTAACGGAGTAACAGCACATTTATTGCCGTCTCCACTCTTTGCCGTCCGCTGCTGATGGCAAAGGCCCCTTTGCCGTCAGCCGCCCGAAGCAGACGGCAAAGTAGCTCTTTGCCGAACCTTACTTTGCCGTCCCCTTTTGCCGTCAGCCATACATGCCTTTGCCGTCTACCGTGGCAGATGGCAAAGTAGCTGATTCTTGTAGTGACTTGCTAAAGGCCCACTTAGTAATTCGGCCTGATATTAGCTTTGGCCTATTAAGGGCCCGCTTAACATTTTGGCCCTATATTAATTTTGGCCTGTTAAAAGCCCATCATATAGTTGGGCCTAACTATGGCTCGGGTTGCATCCGGCCTGCTCGCAGCCGATATCTGATTGGGCCAAACAAGGACCCAGACAATTTTGGCCTATTAAAAGCCCATGATTTGATTCGCACAATCATGGGCCGGGGTTCATTTCGGGCTGCTGCATAACTAGTAGAAATTAAGAACAAACCTACTCTATACAATAAAGAAATTACGGCATAGTAACTAAGAATAAACCTACACTACACAATAAAGGATTTATGGTATATTACATCCACTGGGCATCAAAGTTCGCCACCAGTGATCATAAAGCGCAATGAAGAAGCAGATTACAAAAACTGGGCACCATTGCGGCGTAAAAAAATAATACTGAACCGAGACCACTTGCAAGACAGTTCAAGAAAGGTTAGCCTTGCGGGGGAACTGCTGCGCAAGCTGCTAAGCAAGGCTGTGAGACCAGCCTAGCATGTCGGTCATAGCTTCCAGGTTAGCTATTTAGCGACAAGGTTCTCATTGGTGTTCTCCGCAATCTTTCTTAGAGATAGGACTTCAAGTCGAAGTTGAGTTGCAGAATGCCTTTCTGCTAGAACTTGGGACTGAAGAAGTCGAACTGATTCAGACAACGAATTCTGTGAGCTTCTCTGACTGTAGTCTCAAGTAACTTGAACACTGCATCAAGACAAGACTTTGGGGTTGTCTCGCTATCTTCAAGATGTTTTGCCTTCTTTGCTGCAATATATGTTGGGTTTGTCTCACAGCCTTCAGCAGACTTGTGCATGCCATCAGGAATATCACCTTGAAACAAAGCAGAGAGATGACAGGTTTTGCACATGTATAAACAAAGATGATAATTGTTCTATCAATTCTATCCAATTTCAAATTAGAAAATAAAGAGTATGTTCAAAATATCAATAGCATAATTTGGCATTGTTCATAATGCGGGGAGCTTCACCACACTACTAGATTACCATGTCAACATAACAAGCATAGATGAAGGGCAAAGAAAATCATTGTATCTATTTTGGATAATGTGCATGGCATGTTGTTCATATCATCAGCCACATCAGTAAGATAAAACAGGAGATGACAAGGTGCAAACGTGGGCTGCTTCACCACACACTGGATTATAGATCCACATAAACAAGCATACATATAGGGAGTATTAAGTAATGTGCTTGGTATGAATAATGAATTTGTTTTTTCAAGTAAAACTTAGAACTTACGGTTCTTACGAACATGCATTTTGGTAGAAACAGCAAACTAAATAGCAGTAAACGATAGGGAGTATGAGCAAATTAAACAGCAATTGAGGATAAAGGCTTTAGAAGGACTGACTTACATTAACAGTTAACACCGGCTTTATAATGCCCTTCTCCATGGCAAGGGAAGGATAACTCAAGAATTTCAGCACATAATCTTCTTCATAAGCATTGCCTGTACTCTACATTTTGTAGAGAGTAATTATACATATGATAATACTGGAAGGGATAGAGGATAATGAAGATAAGATGCAGATTGATGCTACATAATCAACTACCAATCCCTGGAAGTACAAGCGTTACAGGACAAAATGTACTGACAAGAGCAATGGGCTACACTTCTGCACTGGCATTGTCTGTGTATTCTACTTGTTGGTAAGATTAAATATAGATCTGATCTTTTTTAGTAAATGGTGGGCGAGGGGGATAAGATGCAGAATGCTACAAAATGAACCAATCCCTCTTCCCATAATACAAGACTATTTTGAACACTGGTGTACTGTACAAAACGTTCTTATATTATGGGACGGAGGGAGTAGCTGTTAATGTAAGTAAAGTGATAGACCACGTTTAGTCCTTACAAGAGGACTGCAGAGCTAAACCTCTTCAAAAGCATTGGGTTGATTCTAAATTTATGTAAGATTCCATACGGATCTTATAATGTCCACCAAATGGACGATTACGAGGCTAACATGTGCAGTGATGCTACATAATCAAACAGCTATGAAAGTAAGTATGGTCATACAGCGCAAGAGGTACTCACAAGAGCAATGCAGTGTGCAGTATAGTTGCGAGATTCTGTGGTCCCTTGAGAATGAATGTTCTTCTGCTAACAGTTTTCATACAAGTGAGACATTAAGGCAAATGCAGAAATGTAGTTCAAATTGTGATGCAATATCATAGACAGTACCTTACGCTGTAGCCGAGACCAATGTGTAACAAGATTATTCCAGTCACCGTCGGATAAATGTAGCACCGGAGACTTTACAGAAATTTTGTTTAGAGGCTTGCCATCAAAGTTCGCTTGCCTCAGGTAGGAACGATACTTCATCAACGAGTGCTTGAAAAGCGCAACCAACCCTTGCTCGTCATCACAATCCAGTTTGCGCCTCGCCTATTTAAAAGAATGAAATCTTGTGTCTTCTGTCAGCAGAAACATATGCAGGAATGACCATGAATAACATTAGTACATTACTTACGTGTAAGTTGCAGAGGAAGACTGGAAATTGTTCTGTGTCTGTGGTATAATCTTTCCATGAAGGAAAGATGCACACAAAGTTCCTGACAACAACATAAGCTTCGTCTTCTAAACTGGGAAGAAATGGAACAGGGGTCCTATTTGCTGCAATTGGGGCTCTCTCTGGTTCGAAAAGGGATTTGGCAACTGGATTTGGTGTACTCTTTGCTGGAATGGGGGTTTTGCGTCGTACAACAGGTGCTATGTCAACTGGCATAATCATACTGTTTGCTGCAGCTGGGGTCTGCTGAGTTGGGGCATCAGAAATGACCAGTGTAGTAGGCCTAGAGTCTGCTAGAGTTGGGGTATTTTGTGGGTCAGGTGATATTGCAACTACACCTAATGGGCCATTTGATTTATCAGGTGCCACTACCTTTTCCAAATACTTTGCTAGTGCTCCTCCACTATCAGCAATCGCCCTCTTCCTTTTGAACGTCTGATACACAAGAACAACATTTGAATGGATACATATGGGTATGATGACCAAGGGAGTCCTGGATTAGGGGGTCTCCGGACAGCCGGACTATATTCTTTGGCCGGACTGTTGGACTATGAAGATACAAGATTGAAGACTTCGTCTCATGTCCGGATGGGACTCTACTTGGCGTGGAAGGCAAGCTAGGCAATACGGATATGAATATCTCCTCCTTTGTAACCGACCTTGTGTAACCCTAACCCTCTTCGGTGTCTATATAAACCGAAGGGTTTTAGTTCGTAGAATAACATACGATCATACCATAGGCTAGCTTCTAGGGTTTAGCCTCTCTGATCTCGTGGTAGATCTACTCTTGTACTACCCATATCATCAATATCAATCAAGCAGGACGTAGGGTTTTACCTCCATCAAGAGGGCCCGAACCTGGGTAAAACATCGTGTCTCGTGCCTCCTGTTACCATCCGGCCTAGACGCATAGTTCGGGACCCCCTACCCGAGATCCACCGGTTTTGACACCGACATTGGTGCTTTCATTGAGAGTTCCGCTGTGCCGTCGCCACCAGGAAGGATGTCTCATACCGTCTTTAAAGATGGCACTGTTGCTAAAGGAGCTTTGGCTGTCGGCCAAACTCTCCGGCTAGGTGGTTTTCTTATGACCGCCTGTTCGGCCGCTGCACCGACGATGACTTCTCGGGACATCGAAAGCAATCTTCACGTCAACTCAGAACTCGCCGAGCAGTTAGATCCAATGGAGCTCTCTTCCCTGAACGAGCTCCTGGATCGCATCGCCGCCCTGGGAGTCGCTACAGACTACGATCAGATTGGGCCTAAACCTGATCTGAGAGAGATCAACTCTCCCCACGTCACCCATCACGTTGCAGTGGTGGAGGAACAATGCGGCAACCCTTCATCTACCTTAAGGACTAGCTATGTACGGATTCCCGATCCCTCCAAGTCGGATACCCATGGAGGGGAGGACGTCACTCAAGGCCTGAACCTAGAGTCAGGCAGCGGGCTAGATTTATCAGAAAACATCCAAGAATCCAACTTCCGAGTTCAGAAACTCCTTGGCCCCTGAGTCTTAGATTGGGTGAGGATTCGGGCTCAATTAAACCCACCCACCCAAACATAAGCGATCTATCCCAAATTAGGAAAGAGCCCGAAGAAACAGTACACCATTACTGGGCCAGATTCCTCCTGGTCATGAATAGGATAAAGGACTGCCGCGAGGAAGACGCAATTTCATTCTTCTGCAATAATTGCACGCACAATGGAATCCTCAACGCCATAAGTCACCGCGAAATTACACGCTTTGCTGACTTTGTGTCCATAGTACGAAAGTACTGTGCGATGGAAAGCGCCTGGAAAACCGAAATAAAATTTTGGGATAATCCGGCCCTGAATACAAACCCAGTCCGAAATAAAAGGGGACATTATCACAATACACCTGGGTTAACTACCAAAAAGCAAAAGCCCTCTACGGGGCAAGGAACTGTACTGGAGGGATGGCTCAATGGACCCTGCAAAATTCATAGTACAACGGATGCAATACCAACGCACAACCTTAGAGCATGTTGGATACTCCGGCAGGTGGCCAAAAGTGGTGAGGATCTACTCCTCCCAAATACCACAGAGCACCATCTCGTGGACAACAATACGGTGTTAACGGTATTTGAGACCTTCGTGTCAAAAAATAGACGCAAGCGAACACTCCACAACATGGCCGAAATCTGCCACGTAGCAGAAATAAATCCTTGGAGTGACACGGCTATTACCTTCAATGCTAGTGACGAACCCAAATTCCGAACAGCCCGAGCACCAGCCGCATTGGTCCTTAGTCCAATCGTGGACGGCTTTCGACTCACCAAGGTACTCATGGATGGCGGCAGCGGATTAAACCTCATCTATGAGGACACTCTTCAAAAGATGGAAATAGACTGGAGCCGCATTGAGCAAAGTAGCACAACCTTTAGAGGAATCATCCCCAGTCGGGAAGCACGCTGTGCTGGGAAAATCACACTAGATGTCGTATTCGGCACGCCGGATAATTACAGGTCCGAAGAAATTACATTCCAAGTGGCCCCGTTCAGCAGCGGATACCACGCTCTACTAGGGCGGGAGGCGTTTACAATCTTCCAAGCCATACCCCATTACGGGTACATGAAACTCAAAATGCCCGGGCCCAACGGAATCATCACTCTTGCTAGTGATCCGGACATACCACTCCGCGCCGAAAATAAGACAGCCGCACTGGCCCTCGAGGCACTATCTGAAGCCCTAGCAGCCGAGGAACTAACTGCGATGTGCTCCACGGTGAACAGGGACGATGTGATACTCGATAAAAGATCCAAGTCCACCTCCTTTAAACTGGCAGACGAGATAGTCAAATTCCAAGTTCATCCAACAGACCCTACAAAAACAGCTTCCGTCGAGGCACAATTAAACCCTGATGTCGACGCCGCACTGCGAGAGTTCCTACGCGAGAACTGGGACATTTTTGCCTGGCACCCTTCAGACATGCCAGGAATCCCACGCAGGCTGGACGAGCACAACCTAAATATCCTAAAAGGATTCATGCCAGTTAAGCAGGCTCTTCGGTGTTTCTCCGTACCTAAGAGACAAGCCATGGGAGAGGAACTAGCCAAGCTATTGGAGGCCGGATTCATCAGAGACATAAAACATCCGGACTGGCTAGCAAACCTGGTGATGGTACCAAAGAAGGACAAATCCTGGCGCTTGTGCGTCGATTTTAAGGACCTTAACAAGGCCTACCCAAAGGATCCTTTCCCCCTCCCCCGCATCGATCAAATCATCGACGCCACTGCAGGACACGATTCATTGTGTTTCCTCGATGCATACTCCAGCTACCATCAAATTAAAATGGCAGAGCCATACCAAGCCACAACGACATTCATCACACCATACGGCCCATTCTGCTTCAACACAATGCCCTTCGGGCTCAAAAACGCCGGCGCAACATATCAGCGCATGATTCAGACATGTCTAGCAAACCAGATCGGCAAAACAATGGAGGCATATGTAGATGACGTGGTCGTTAAAACCAAGCATGTCGAAACTCTAGTAGACGACTTGAGGCTCACATTCGATAACCTCCGAACATATGACATCAAGCTCAATCCGGAAAAATGTGTTTTCGGCGTACCAGCCGCAAAGCTCCTGGGATTCATTGTCTCCAGTAGAGGTATTGAAGCTAATCCGGCCAAAATCCGAGTGTTGTCACAGTTGGCTACCCCAACAGACCTCAAACAAATACAAAAATTGTCTGGATGCATGGCGGCTCTAAGCTGCTTTATCTCTCGCTTGGGAGAAAAGCATTACCCCTTTATCGCCTCCTCCGGCGCACCGAACACTTCGAGTGGAAGGATGCCGCCACGGCCGGACTCAACGAAATAAAAGCCATATTGGCAACAAACCCAGTCCTGGCCGCGCCAAACATTGGTGAACCAATGCTATTATACATTGCGGCAACTCATCAAGTAGTAAGCGCAGTGCTCGTCATCGAACGAGAAGCGGACGGACACAAATTCCCCCTTCAAAAGCTGGTATACTACGTGTCCACTATCCTTACTCCATGCAAATCATGGTACCCGCATTATCAAAAGATAGCGTATGTGGTATTTATGGCATCCCGGAAGCTATGACACTACTTTCAAGAGTGTTCGATAACGGTAGCCTCGGAAGTACCACTTAACGATATTATAAACAACCGCCACGCGACGGGCAGGATTGCCAAATGGGCCATTGAGATCCTGCCATTCGACATAACTTACAAGCCACGGCGAGCTATTAAATCGCAAGTTTTGGCTGACTTCGTCGCCGAGTGGACGGAAGCCGAACTCCCTAAGGAGTACGGCACATATTCAAACTGGATCATGCACTTCGACGGCTCCAAAATGTTGGCTGGTCTGGGGGCTGGCGTCATTTTGATGTCCCCAACAGGAGATTCAGTTTAGTACGTACTACAGATAATGTATATGGACTCCAACAACGCAGCCGAATATGAGGCCGTTCTACATGGTCTCCGGATGGCAGTATCCATGGGCATTCAACGCCTAGAGGTGCGCGGGGATTCGAACCTTGCGATATCCCACATAAATGGAGACTTTAATGCCAAGGATCCGAAAATGGCAGCTTATCCCAATGCCTTCCTAAAAATGTCAGCTCGGTTCGAGGGGCTCGAATTTCACCATGTGGCTCGGGAAAACAATCAGGCGGCGGATATCCTCGCCCGCATCGGCGCAAAACATGACACGGTCCCTCCCAACATATTTCTGGAAAGGCTCTTCAAGCCATCCGTAGCATGGGAAGGGGACACCGGTAACAACAGTCCGGACCTGGCCAAAATACCCGATACCAAACTCTCTGACACAATCAGAGGCCCCGCCACCGAAATAACACATTCATCCCACGAAATAATGGCCATTATTGCCCCGTGGACAGAACCATTCCTGGCCTACCTAACTAGACAATAACTTCCGGAGGACCAAAATGAGGCACGCTGCATAGTGCGGCGATCCAAGGCCTACAGGGTCCATGAGGGAGAATTGTACAAAAAAAGCGCTACCTGAGTGCTTCAAAGGTGCATCTCCGAAGAGGAAGGGCGGAACCTTTTGGCAGAAATTCACGCTGGACTTGGCGGTCATCACGCCGCAGCCTGGGCTCTTGTAAGCAAGGCCTTCCGTACATGATTCTATTGGCCAACGGCCCGGGCAGATGCACGGGACTTGGTCCAACATTGCGCCTGTTGCCAGCTCTTTGCAAATGAAAGCCACAAGCCACCCACCGCCCTCCAAACAATCCCCATTACATGGCCCTTCGCGGTCTGGGGGCTTGACATGGTTGGACACCTTAAAGGGGGAACCCACAAGAAAAAATACTTATTGGTCATGGTGGATAAATTTACCAAATGGATAGAGGCTAAACCGGTTAAAACAGCCAAATCCGGACCGATGATAGATTTCATATCCGGGGTTGTACACCGTTACGGCGTCCCCCACAGCATCATCACTGATAACGGCACAAACTTCACGGCCGACGAGGTAAAAGTCTGGTGCAGCAAAATGGGCATCAAGCTCGATTATGCTTCAGACTATCACCCACAAACCAACGGACAAGTCGAACGAGCAAATAGTCTTATAATGAGCGGCATTAAACCCAGATTAGTGCGCTCCTTAATGGAGTCTGACACGCACTAGGTAGAGGAGCTCGACTCCGTACTCTGGGGGCTGCGGACCAAGCCGAATCGTAGTACCGGATATACACCATTTTTTATGGTGTATGACGCAGAGGCAGTCCTGCCCTGTGACATAATTCATGACTCACCTCGAGTGCGCATGTACGACGAAAGAGAAGCCGAGCTCGATCGGCAGGACAGTCTGGACAGCTTGGAGGAAGAGCGCGATGTAGCCAAAGCCCGTTCCGCATTTTACCAGCAACAGGCTCGCAGATACCAAAGCAGAGAAGTACGGGCCAAAACTTATAATGTTGGCGAACTAGTTCTACGGCTGCCGGATAAGAAAAAGAACAAGCTCGAGCCCAAACGGGAAGGTCCCTTCATTATCGACCAAGTTCTGACCGGTGGAGCGTACTGACTGCGGGATGCATCGACTAGTCGACTCGAGCCGAACCCATGGAACGCAGCCAGGCTTCGAAGATTCTATGCTTAGCACCGGACTCTATGTTAGTCCCCTCCCTTTGTCCATTTTCTGCATATGCATCATCTGTCTTGTTTCCCTTTCTTTCTTTTATTTCTCTAGGCCTTCAAGGGTCACCTTGTGCCTCACACATACATTACAGATGCGCTAGCCGCACTCTTCATACCTGGGGGCTTCTTTCACAGAAGCTTAAGTTATTTACCTGGGCCTCACGCCCAACACATGTGCTATACTTCCGCATGTACCTTTTTTCACCATTATATGCATCGATATGACTTAAGTTTTGGCCAAGCTGGGTTGCCTGGCTCTTGTATTTATGCCCTACGTTCCCGTTAATTCGGCTAGGGCATAAGGGGAGCACCTCTGCGATTGTTACCGCCGGGTCAGCCGGACGTGTACCTCAGACTGGGTGAAGCCGAAAGCTAGCGTTCTTAAGGGAATATTCAGAAAAGATGACTTTTATTATCCATATCTGCCCCCAGATGATTCTTTCGTGCTTCTTATCGCAGTCCGGACATGCACTTTAGGGCATGCTTACCCAGGGAAAGGAACCCTTAACGGAACTATTCTCCCTAGAAGATGTTTCTTACTACCCATGTAATATAACATAACTAGTTGGGCACTTGTCTGATAAAGCACTAATGACCCCTACGCCTGGTCTCCACGCATGCCCCGGTTCTTACATAACCGAGAGGGTATTCAGATACACTCCGGACTGTCGGGTCCCGAGGTTGAAGCGAAAAGGTCCGCCGCAACAAACGATCTACAATCCGGCTAGAAGGCATTATACATGTCACTTTAAAATTACATAGTCAATTTGACTGGTTGAATTCCTCTTCAATACCATCCAATAGGCTGTCTAGTCTATAGTCCTGTTGGGAATACTTTGCGGCCAATTCTACTTGGAGGTACACTAAGCTCACAGGGATCTCCTTCCCATCAGGCCCACAGGTCCGACTTTGGCCATGTGGTTCGGGTCAGCCTTCGTGTACCGTGTCTTCACCATTGCACAGGCTTCCCTGGCGCCCTGACGGCAGGCCGATATCTTCCATAATCGGAAGCGCCGTCGTGCTCCCTTCAGCTTTTCTGCAAGCTCTCCAAGGCCTTCGGGTATGGAGACAGATGGCCACAAGGCCTGGTAAACGCCTTGCATCACCTACCGAACTCGTTCGTGCAACTGTGAGAGCTCGGGAAGAAGATCACCCGTTGAACCGGGCATCTCCTCGACAGGACGACCTGTTAGCATACCTACAGACATAACTCTGTCAGCCAACTTCCTCGCCGAACTCTTTTTCAATGTTCGTTCAAGCACTTACTACATATGCCGCGTCGAAGCCGCCGATTCTCCTTAACAGAGTCCGATAGTTGGGCACGAACATCTTTTATTTCCACGCCCAGCTTGGTGCTGGCATCTAGGAGATCATTCTTCTCCAGCCTCACCCTCGTAAGCACGCTCTCACCGGCCTTCAGCTGGCGTATGAGTTGTTTCTTATCCGGATTTAATCCAGCGTCATCTGCAATTTTATCATCAGATCTGCATATACGCCGCCTTCTAATATGATACTTATCATTCAAAGGATATGTTACCAGAGGGGGTCTTTTTGGGCTTCCCTGCTGCAGCCAGTGCAGCCTGAAGTTGGGCTTTGCACTCTTCCAGCTCCTGGGACAGTTGAGTATTCTTTTCTGTAAGAACCTGCATAACAAATGATCCTTAAATCAGTTATCCTAACTGTTTCAAGTCTCAGGGGCTCTTGATATATATAATCACCAAATTTTCTCACCCGTATGTCTTTTACATACTGCTCCGTGGCTCTGGCTAGACCATTTTGAGTGGCACGGAGGTACGCATCTCCCGAGTTGAAGGCATCCAATGCCTCTTGGGAGAAATAAGCGTCACGAAGAACAGTCCAGCGACGCCTGTTGTTCATGGAACTTTCCACCTCGGAATTGGTGGCGGACAGTTTATCCGCATCCTCTGTCGGAGGAGCGCCCGACGCACGCCTCGTATTCGTTCCCGCCTCCGAATCCGACCTTGGAGCCTGGCTGGTGGAGGCGCGATTGGTAACCTCTCTGGGTATAGTCCAGCGAGCGCTCTTTTTCCTGAAAAGAAGGCATGGGCGTTAGTATGCCTCTGAGAATAATGTCTTGCAATAAAGACAGCGCACTGTACCGCTGCGCCGGTGTCTCAATCCGGACTGCAGGTCTTTTCAGCCTGCCTGGCCTCGCGACCCCTTGTTATATGGCAATCAAAAAAAGCGCAAGGACGGATCCCCTTTCGAAGTGCTGGGACTTCGGTCTCAGTCACCTGTGAGGTTGGAAGTAGCCCAGGGTAATCGGCCATAATGGCCACCAAAGCATTGTCATTACTCGATTGGTAAAATACCCCATCGATCAGCTCCACAGATATGTACGGATCTTCCTGGGAGGCCGGGTCAAGGACCGTCCAGGGTCCTCGGGTTGTGGAGGAGGGCTGTTTATCTCCTTTACAGCCTAGCGCAGCTCCTATGATGAGATTACTAGACTGAATACTTAACTACGGGAATACGAAACGGATGGGTGAGAAAAAGTCTCCACTTACCCAGCTCGGAGGATTGTACATAGAAAATCCGCCCTACGGGTTGACACGAAGGAATTCCTCCTCTTCTCCCTTGTACAAAGTGGATAAGATCTTTATTAGATCAGCAGCTGATCCCGGCCCTTTGCGGCCGTGGCGGGTGGCATCATCCTCCCCGTTGAAATCCCACATGGGGTGGCCTCTATATTGAAGCGGCTGCACCCCCCGCATAATACATATGGCCATGACCTCGATCATGGTCAATCCGGATCGAGCTAAAAAACTTATCCGACTCATCAGGTAAAGAACGTCCCTGTCATCTTCTTCCTGGGAGCTCCATGGACGCCAGCTCCGGTGCTTCTTCAAAGGGGCGTTGTCGAACTCAGGAAGGCTGATTCTAATAGGATCCGGGAGGGGGACGTCTTCTATATAAAACCATTCTGAAGGCTAGTCTTCGGACATCTTCTTTGGGGTTCCAGATAGGTATCCGGTCCCGGCAATACGCCACACTTCGGCTCCGCCCACTTGATATATTGACCCCTTCTGACAACGTGGCACAAGGCACAGCAACTTCCTCCACAGAGAGAAATGAGCCTCAAAGCCCAAAAACAACTCGCAAAGGGCTACGAATCCCGTGATATGCAGCATGGAGGCAGGCGTAAGGTTATGCAGTTGGAGGCCGTAGAACTCCAGGAGCCCCCGGAGAAACAGATGAATTGGAAATCCGAGCCCTCTTACCAAATAAGGGACAAGGCATACCCGCTCTCCCTTGGAGGGATTGGTAAGGCTCTCCGCTTGCTCTCCGCCATTATAGGTGGCAAGCCTGGCTCGAACTGGGACCATGTATGCTGGGGGAAGAAATCCCTTGGTCTGAACCATCACTAATTTGTTGTGTGGGATGGAACATCTCTCCCAATCTCCAGGCTTGGGGCTAGGGGAGCAAGAGGAGGAGTTGCGTCGACCGGCCATGATGGAATGGATCTCTATCGAATGTGCTCCGATGAAGGCTCGCCGAGGGAGGATGGTGTGATTTGGATCTGAATCCTCGTCTTTTTAATAGGCAGCTCATTCACACAGCTAGGGGGTAAATGTAAAAACACCCTGGCTCTTCACATTTGCTCGACACATGGAAAGTGGCCATTATTGGGTGTGGAAGCCAAGGAGTGCAACATTCACAAAAGGCCGGACAATATTTCGACAGGTACACAGAATTTGGAGAGGAACCCGCCTTGCAATGCCGAAGACAATACTGCGCGCCGGACTCATCGTCATTGAAGCCTGGTTCAGGGGCTACTAAGGGAGTCCTGGATTAGGGGGTCTCCGGACAGCCAGACTATATCCTATGGCCGGACTGTTGGACTATGAAGATACAAGATTGAAGACTTCGTCTCGTGTCCGGATGGGACTCTACTTGGCATGGAAGGCAAGCTAGGCAATACGGATATGAATATCTCCTCCTTTGTAACCGACCTTGTGTAACCCTAACCCTCTCCGGTGTCTATATAAACCGAAGGGTTTTAGTCCGTAGAATAACATACAATCATACCATAGGCTAGCTTCTAGGGTTTAGCCTCTCTGATCTCGTGGTAGATCTACTCTTGTACTACCCATATCATCAGTATTAATCAATCAAGACGTAGGGTTTTACGTCCATCAAGAGGGCCCGAACCGAGGTAAAACATCGCGTCCCCTGCCTCCTATTACCATCTGGCCTAGACGCACAGTTCGGGACCCCCTACTCGAGATCCGCCGGTTTTGACATCGACAATGACAGATGGAATATGTACTGAAAATGGATAGGCAGGGCGTATTCACATACACAATGTGTAAACTAAGCTAATGGCAGTTCAACAAAGTAGAAGCAATGCAAAGCATCAGTTGCAAGATATGTGCGAGCAATGTAACCTTGGAAAGTTAGAGCAAGTACCTTGATGGGTGAATAAGATAGGGCATCTTCCTCTGACTCCTCCACTAGGGAGCTACATTGACTTAGGTCTCCCTCTAGCTCAGAATCATTGTTAGGATCATATTCTGAGCATGAATCTGTAGGTGGAGAGTGTTTGCATTGCATTGCATCCAAACTTGATTTCAATCCCTTAATGCCAGGTTTGACAGCCATGGCATTGTTCTGCTTTATTATTTTCAAGCGCGCAAGCTCATAATCATTATGATGCTGTTCAGAATCTGAGATTCATGAAAACATAACAAGTAGTCAGATTATCTATGGAATGCATTGCGGTTTCAACTCGAAGAGTGTCTCCCTATAAACCCTTGCATATGCAAAGTTCACCTCCCCAACCGTGCTGACCATACCACACATAGAGATACACACCTGAGCGGCGAACATGCATTTTCGAAACTAATTTAGGAACATTTAGCTGACCAATTAAACAACTCTGTTTTAATAATATCAGATTCGTATTTGAACAACTAAGCTTGTTTAGCTTGATGGGTGGAGAAGTGTTATTATGACACAAAGCATGTATTCTGATCGTATAGTGATCATAAAAGGGGGAAACTCTAAGCATATATTTTTAGCAAAAGAGGGTTTCCCCTCTGATTTCTATTAAAGAAACCACCATGGAACCAACATGATCAATTAAACCCTAAGCATGATCAATTAAACTGTATTATGGTTGTGCCATGGCAGATTTGAAGGTGCAAACCGGAGAAATGATATTTAGCATCCATTGTTTGCTTCGAACTAAGAACTAAATTCTAAGAGCTGAAAAGAAAGTAGAGTAACCAAGTTAAGATCTATTTTCTGGTTGAGATCAAAAAGTTGAGGAGATATGAAGTACCACCTCTCTTGCGGCACCGTGTAGGCATCGGGGGTGCGATGGCTGTCGGTGGCGTTGAAGCACATCTACGACGGTAGACGGGTGCATCGGGGGATAAGTCCCGTTGCGGTGGAAGAGAAGGTCGTGTGAGCAGCCCCAGCAAAGAGGACGACGGCACCGATGAAGCGAGAGGACGCGATGCAAGGCTATTGGTCCGTCGCTGTGGATGAGAAACGTCCATCTCTAGCAGTGGACGACGCGGTCTTGGTAGGCGCTCCGGCATGGTGGAGGACGGTGGCGATGGATGTGGTGGAGGACGGCGGCGATGGATGGGGTGGCGGACGGAGGCTGGTGTGGGAATGGTGTGTTCTAGCACGGACGGTGTATGAATGGGGAAATGGAGGGAGAGGTACGGGGAACCATGTTTTTGGGACGCGCCTGTCTGAAATATGGGAAAGTTACGAACTTATCCCCTGTTTCAAATTTGGACGTCTCGTCGGTTGGCGATAGGACGGTAATCTCGCATCTCTAAAATATTTTCCGGTAACTATTTCGGGCGAGGAGAGGGTGTTTTGCCACCCACGGTTGGCGCCCATGGTGTATGAACATGGCTGACAGGTAGGGCAGTTGTGTCACGTCTGATGGAAGTTACACATCTGCCCCTATTTAAAATATTAGCCTAGATCTATTTCGGACAAGGAGAGGGCGTTTTGCCGCCCACCGTGTATGAATGGGGAATGGAGGGAGAAACAGAGGTCTTTCGGACGAGCTTGAATCAAATGAGTTTTGCCGCCCATGTTTGATGCCCACCATATCGGAATGGGCTCAGAGGCGGTCGTGTCACGTCTAATTGAAGTTACTAACCTACCCCTATTTAGAGCAGTGGAAATCGGGACGATGGATTGTCCGTGTAATGGGTAGACAGTAATTTCCATCTCCCAAACACTTGGCTTCGGGAAGTCGATGTGGGAGTGGACATTTTGATGTTTCGTTCGAATTTTGGGACAATAAGCATCCACGTTTACCCTGGCAACTAAATTCGAATCCAGTTTGTATTCCTATATGAATCTTTATAAATCATTCTATGTGTTTTTATATATTTTCAGAAGGACGACAAACATGTATTCCACTGTCATATATGAATATGGTTTACAAATGCCGATACTCAAATTCAGAAACTAGAATCCAGTTTAAGGTGAATTCGAATATTTGCAACACTTCATGTCCAACTCAAATGTCACACACAGCATAATGTGTACTCCCATTTAGATATGTACACAAGCGATGTATCAAGATTCAAATACCAAGTTAATCAACCAAGAATGTATGGAACTAACAGACATATAAACACTTATAGAGTATATGGATCAATAATATCAACTAACATACATAAGCCAGGCCGCAGTACTTTTTTTGGCTACAACAGCATCCTTTTTTTAGCCAGCATCTTGGCCCTTTCTGATGTGTGCCACTTATGGTCCATCTATAATACTATTGCTGAATGCACATTCAGCCCGATTGGCATATTTGTAGGTCTGGCACAGCAATCCAAATGAAATGTCTCCGAGCCTTATCAATTAATACAGACTTGTGCTCAAATAAAATTACAAAAAAAACAAAAAAACAATTATTACATGATCTCTAAAACAAATGGTTTGATTGATTACATGAACAGACAACACAAAGGTTATTCAACTATGGAAAGAACATTTCACCTATGATTTACCAAGTAGGAATTTAATTTCCTTTTTCCCTTCAGGACCTTAACAATCTGGTCAGTCTCAGCTTGCTTCATTTTGAAATCCACCAAATATTTAATGGTTGTCTTAAGTACTGCTTGTGATTGTGTTGTTTGCTTCCTCAACATGTCAACTTCATCTCTAAGTGCAGAAGCAGAATATCTTTCTACCACTAGTTTAGCCTCTAGAGCATCAGCAATTGGCAATTCATAATGCACGATTGGGCCTGTGCCACTGCTGTGGGATGATGCAACGTCCATGGGGACCTCGCTCTTTGATCTTGGGCTAACCTGTTTTGCCATTAAAGTTCCGATTGGATTCAGAAAAGTTGAAGTTAGCAAAACATCTCAACTGGGAGTTATAACAGCAAACCAGTTAAACAAACAAGGAATTAAAGAGTTTCAATTGGATGTTGAAAAGTAGTTATTAACATCATTGTAACCCGTTGTTGCAGCAGCAAAGCAGTTAAACAAACAAGTAGATATTTAAGTTAAGGCAAACAGGTAATTCTTAACAGTAAGTATCAAACACATAGATAGGCGCAGTCTACAATATGATTAACAGGCTGTGCCATTATGTAATCAGTAGCAAACTAAATTAAGCCAAGCAACATAATTGAACAATTTTGCAATAAGTGGCTAACTAAAATTCTGAGAAGCAGGTAACTGAACTGACGCTAGTTCTTTGTACAGGCACACTGCAACTTCTTTTTCGCTTACAAGGTTGTACAAAGGAGTCCATGGCATCAATTGCTTGGATACGCAGTCCCAATACTTCTTTCTTCCCACAATGCATGGGTAAGTTGAATGGTTAATCTGGTAAGATGGTGCGTCCTTGATATGTTATATGAGGACGTGCAGTCAGACTAGTTGTAGCCAAACACATCACACTGGCTTTTACTGTATATTTCATGCGATTACTTTTGGCATATCGAGATCTAAGCAATCTACAATAGGATGAAAAGACTGGCATCCTTCACATTATTGGTGAACTCAGTTCATAGAAACAAGCAATTCAACCATTCTGTGGGTAAATCAAAAGCGCCACCGGAATATTTTTCACTATCCAATCATACACGCAAAAAGGGGCGACGCCACCATAGGGGCTGGTATGGGCGGCCGCCTCAGGTGGCTGGAAAGTGTGCACCTAGTTTGAGTCGTCTAGGTTGGCCCACGCTAGTTTTGTTCGTCCCAACGCACGAGCAGGCAATGTAAAAAATGAAGAAAAATGTTTCAATTTGGATGGGCCAATAACATAAGTGCAAGGCAGGCCCTATAGCAGGCTCGCAGCCTAAACGAACGCCTCCCATATCGATCGATGGTAGGAAAAATCCCATTTCATTCGCTCTAGCCTCCAGTCTGGTTCGTTCCTAACCTAGCCGATGTTGGACAGACCGACACAGCACTTCCTCGTGCCCTTGTTGGAGGGCGGTCGCCGGGCTTCAAGCAAACAGAAGGACAAGAAGACGAATATCCAACCCTGGGTGTAGCCTGCGTGGGAGGCAGCGGCGGCAACATGGGCATGGCATCGAGCTTGCGCAAACGGACAGTCGCAGCTTGCAAGAGTAGCATGCGCAACGAGCAGGTACATCACATCCCTGATTATATCTAATTCAACTCTTCAATTTCTGGCCAATAGTTAAACCTGACGGTGTTGTAAAACTGCTTGTATGTAGGGAATCTATGAGAAAATGAAACCAATTTCTACTTATTTTATAACTCCCCCAATCTATACTGAACTGACTGAATCTGATGTATCTAATCAAGTTTCCGGTGCAAACATACAAGCTCATGTTGTTCTTGAGCCTGAAGTGTCTAATGAGCAGACTGCTAATGAAGGATTTGATGCAAACATTTTGCATGCTCCTGGTGATGAACATATAGTGTCTAATGAGGGATCTAATGCAAGCATTTTGCAAGCTCATTGAAGGATTTAGTGTCTAATGATGATCTACTATGTTGAGAGAGACAGAGATTTGTAGGCATTGATGACAAGCAAATTATAGTGCATTTTCATAGCTTGAGGAAACGTCGAGGCCATCTACCAGGAAGTCCCCGTATCATGAGAACATAGCATAAATACTTTTCTAATCTGTTGTTTGAAACTATTGGCATACTTGTGCAGGATAGATATATTGATATGCAGTTTGCGCACTGGTTATACGTGCAATTACACTTCAATATTTTCAGCCAGAGAACAAATAATTCAAGCAGGTACAGACCATGTTTGTATTCCTTGTACACCATGTTGAATTTTGTGTTTGTTGGTGCTTGCATCATTTAGTGTTTATAATCTAAACTACTTTGGATCATTAGATGGTTTTCAAAGTGCATGTAGCTTCACATTTCTCAGGTTATGTTGATTTCCGGAGTGCAAGTGCCTTCGTATTTTTTAAGTTAAATGTTTGCCCCTGGTAACTTGAATTCATGGATCAGCCACTGAACACAAATCATACACGAATGGCAGTATGAATTAAATGAAATGCAGGGACTTACGCTAGCTCGTTGTACAGGCTCACTGCAGCTCTGCTTGCGCTTGGGATGTTCCATGTACAAGTCCATGTTACCACTTGCTTGGATGTGTAGGCCTTGTGCTCCTTGCATCCCCCTTTGCATTTTTGACATGGCGAATGGTTGATCAAATAAGAGGAATCGACCTTGATGTTGTACCGGAGGACAAATACTTACAAGGTTATACGGGTGTGCAGGATGTGTACCAGATCCCGTAGCGTCGTCATGCTTCACTAAAATATGGATTTGCTTGTTTCAGATGATATCTCCAGAAGAAATAAGAGTTAAGGTCATAGTTGCATAGGCGTGTAAGCTAAGAGAGCAGTGAAAGGATATCCAACCATCGTCGGAACAGTGCACAAGGGAGTGACGTGTGGATACCTAGTTTGGGCCGGCGTTTGGGCATGCTCGCCTAGCTAGAGTGCGGGTCACTTGAGAGCCGTTGAGGGTGATGCGCTGGCGTTGGCTGGCCACGCACAGATGCAGATCTTGAGTGGCAGCGGAGCGCTACAATGCGGTGGACGAGATCGTTGGTGAAGCCCCAACGGCCTCGGGGGGCGGAGGTGCGACGATGTGCTTGGTGAAGTAGCCCCGGTGAGCTGGGAGACGGCGTCGGTGAAGCGCACCTGATGCGGTGGAACTCGGTGTCTGTGAGGCACGTCGGTTGCGACGGCCGATGTTGTCAGTGGACCACCCGGTGCGGTGGACGAGGGCGTAGATGAGGTAGCTCCGGTGCGGTGGTGAAGCGCGACCGTCGTCTTCGCCTCCGTCGTCCGGCACAGAGGTGGGGAACGATGGGGAAAGAGACGAGACGAGGGGTGATTCGAGGGTTGTTGGCGAATTAGGGATTTGAGCAATCTGGGCGCGGAAGGGGACGGAGGAGAGGAGAGATTTTGCAGGGCTAGAATTGGGGCCGCCAGATATTTCAATCTGAAACGTGGAAGCGCGAACTTATATTGTCGTCGTCCTTTTTGGGGGGAAGGGGGGTGGGTGGCTGGGTGCTACGCGTCCGTCTGACACACGCGACCACCCCGACAGGACTATGCTTCGGTGCCTTAAGGCACCTGCCTTTGTGTCCATGACATATGCGCCCAATAGGTGGCTGGCCCACATGTCAGTGACCCAAAGGCAGTTGCCTTTAAGGCACCGAAGCAACGTCCACCCCGACACAACCCTGGTTTGCCTGGTGCGCCTACATTTGAGAATGCAAACGAATCTTCTTTCATTTGCAAACGAATCTGTATGTATTACCATGCCCGTGTTTTCCTTGCAATAATTAGTCATTCGAAACGAGATACTCCATCCGTTCACTTTTGTAAGTCGTTTCAAACAACTTAAAATGAACTGTTTTGCATATTGTCTGAAATGTCTTCAAGGTCTTATAAAAGTGAACAGAGGGAGTACTATAAATTAATTAATTAGGAGTTATTTGAAAAAAAATCGAAACGGTACCCACGCTAACATGGATTAGAGTGTGTGTCAGCTAATTAGTTATTTGAATTAGAGTGTGTGTCACGTAGTTAGTTATTTGAATTAGAGTGTGTGTCACGTAGCGATCTCCAATTCTAACGTGGATTTCACATTTCACTGTATCCATGCTACTTTTTTAATACAAATTCATATGTATATGATGAACACCATGGTAGTGAGAAAACTTTTGGATGGATTCAAACATATGACCTACAAAATAGCACAACAAACTGAGTCAATGTCAACTTTTCGAAACTTAGTATGGCACAAATTCGAAATAATTACCCGTATGCCTGGTCCTTGGTTCAAATCTTACAATGTACACCGAATTGAAACATCGATATTAAGTCTCGTACTATGT
>NC_041384.1:579263270-579276085 GCF_002162155.2 Triticum dicoccoides | reverse complement strand
GCACAAACCCTAACTACTTCATGTATCGGTCAATCTTCCTCTCCTAACCACCTTACGAAGATATCGGTTTCCAACACACGTTCATTCTTTATCTCCATGTTTCAATCTCTTAGTCTCTCAACTACACAACCCCTTTTTCCACTCTATTACCAAATGTATTTACCTCACACACCCGCCATTGCACCCCATGCCGAGCTCTCTCTCTCTCCCCTCTCCCTCTCACCCTCTCGCGCAAAATACATGCATTGCCTATCTAGCCCCCCAACCTCTCGTGCATGCACACGCACACACGTTGTATATCTAGGTCACTCCCTCGAGACTGTCTCACTCTTTCTTCCACACGGCAGGCCACACTCGCTCAATCTCGCTCTCTTTATCTGAGTCTCGTTTAACCTCGCTTTCTTTCACACACAAATGATATATCTCCCTATTCGGGCCTCGATCGACACACTCTATACTCTCTCATGCAGATTGTCTATCTAGGTCAGTCCATCCAAGCCGCCACCACTCTTTCGACCTCATGGTGGGCCACGCTCACTCAATCTCTCTCTCTCTCTCTGTATGTCTCGATTGACCTTGCTCTTTCACGGACAAAAACGATATAACACCATGTTGAGCCCAATTCGACCTATTCACATTGTATACTCTCTCACGCACATCGTCTATCTAGGTCACTCTCTCCAACCCGTCTCACTCTTTCGATCGCACGGCGACCCTATGTGATCGGTTGACCTTGCTTCCTCTCACGCACAAAATATAGCTACACGTCTGTCCCTGGATCATCTCTGAAGCTCTATCTTACAGCCCTCACCCTTGCCAAAAAGCTCAATCGGACAATATCTCTCCAGAGCATATATATTTGTTCAATGAATGTCGGACCACACTCACTTTGTCTCTCTATCTATATGTCTCTCGATTGACCTCGCTTTCTCACACCGTATCTTCCACGCATTGAAGCTACTACCTCTCCATCCCTCGCAAAGCCGAAGCTATTTACATTGCGAGGGGCACTCCAACCTTGGATTAATTTGTGTAGGCATTTATTCCGGTCGGTTTAGATTATATTTTCGTAGCATTCGGCCCACAACTACTCCAATCATCGTAGCGGGTAATTAAGCTACGGGGAGCACCTAATATGAGCACCGGGGAGCCGTTGGATCGAAGATGCAGCGGCACACATGAGGCATGAATGTTTTATTTGCAAAAAAAACTTTGGAGAGTTTGGAAATTGTGCATAATTACAAAGACTACTCCCAAGCCATTGGGTCTCACTTCCAACGGTGTAAAAACTCGTATCACCATAGTATCTAAGCTGCGGGTGGATGTGATATTCTATGTCACTGTCATTTTTGTTCATAAACTTGCAAAAAACGTGTAACTCGTGTTGTTACTTGTGTAACCGCGCAAAGTGTTTGTTCAAAAAAACCATCCTACACTGAAATATCGGAACAACACACGAAGGTCCCACTTGTCATTAATCAAATTTGGACCTAAAACTAACAAATCTGAAAGACGAGATTTGAACTGGCAACCTGGACCACAAAGCATAAGTCGATAGCCTGAAAAAACGAACGGTTGTTGGCTTTGTCCCATAACTTGATTTTATACAGTACTTGCATTGAGTAGAGTAGAGGGAGTGCCTCGTCCACACGTGCATGACCGTTAGCTCACTTACTGGTGGGTCCCAGGTCTACGATCTCAATCTCTCTTCTCTCCATCGTCTAACCTTTGCATGGGCACACATGAAGAGCGGCGCTAGCTTGCCGTGGTGTTATTACAACTAAAAAAACATGGAAAATAGAAGAATCGCCTAGAACAAGAGACGTTGTGGCTGGTCGAGACGGAGCTAACCACATCTATCCTCCATTCCACGTTTGCATGATGAAGCTGTGTGGCTAGTGGGGTGTTTTCAACCGACTGGCTGGGTCCCGAGGTCGAACCATAGGTACTCTACTACGTCTGATACAGTATATTTTTACACACACATTTTTCTTCCGTGCAGAGGCGTGGGACACCCTATCGCGCGGTTTCAGGGTCCTCCCGGGTGGTGCACGCATATATTCTTCCTGACGTGGGACGCCCTACCACGTGTTTTCTGGGTCCTCCTCGGTCGTAGTGCCGAAGCAAGTAAATGAGTCGTCAAATCACGAAAGATCACCTTTCCCGCCGAGTACACCAGTCAAGCACGGTGGCTAGCTAGTTGGGCTAGTTCGACCGATTAGCTAGGCCGCTGCCACATTTGTTTTTTCACCCCTTTTTTATCTACTTGCCGGCAGGTAAATTTAAATATCCACCGCGGCGTTGCTCTGGTGTTTGGGTGCGGCAGGATTTTTAACTTTTTGATTGACGGAAGTAGGCGCGGCAGGATTTTTAATTTTTTGATTGACGGGAGCATGCGCGGGAGCAATTAGTCACGTGGACTCCGCCTCTACCCACTGCTCCCTGATGTGAGAAGTCATCGATTCGTGTTTTACCGTGGTGAAAACCAAAAGATTCCTCGCTTCCTCTGCCTTCCCGTAGATTGCATTGCCTTTCAGCCGTTTCACCCCCTTTGCTTCCTCTCCCCATTGCTTCTACTTGTGCCATGGCGGCGCAGCAGATCATGGAGTCTGAGGTGAGGCTCCTGACACAGGAGCTCCATGCCAAGGATGCGGAGCTCAGGGCCAAGGACGTGGAGCTCCGTGAGCTCAAGGAGGAGAGGAGTGCCATGATCCTCCGTTATGTGTGGGAGTTCACGAAGCTTCAAAAGCGGCAGGCGTCCACCACAAAGATGCTCGAGGCATCGGCGGTGTTGCTGCAGAAAGCGGGAGATACGATAGGCTGTCAGGGGAGCCGACTGGAGCGCGAGCCGGCCAATCGTGATGAGGTCCAGGATTGCCTCAGCCACTTGGTGAACCAAGTTGCCAGGCACGTGTTGCGGCTGGGCGATGCCTACCGTCGTGCCAGCACGGCGATGCCGGCCGTCGGGCTAAACCCTCTGCATGGGCATGTCCATGTCTCAGCGCAACATGATAGTTGGATCAAACTCAGACGGTGCAGATCAGTCACTGTAGCACAAAGCGTGTGGGTGTGTTTGGTTGCATTCTCATCTCAATATAGTTGTTTCCTCTTCGTGTATTTTTGTCAACCTACTACTGTGGACTCTTGCACCCTTCATGCACTCTGCCAAACACCCAAAAGTGGGTCGAGAAGGGAACTTTTGCTCCCATCCCGTGCACCCTTCATACACCCTGCCAAACACTATTCATGCTTCATGTGGTTCATGTTTCGTGGAGTACTGTAGCACCATACTATCCATGCGCTGTGGACCTAGTTCTGTTAACATTGATCTCACCATCCATTCTCGACCGGACAGTCGAAAAAGCGCTACTATGTTACATATAGGAGTAGTTGACATGCGCACAACATCATTTGTTATCGTCATATCTTACTACACTAGCAACAAGATTGTGTAGTACTGGCGTATGAACCACTGCACATGCCTAGTAGAAGGAGCACTGTGTATGTTCAAGTGGCTGCCGTGTTTCGCACTCCTCCGTCATAAGAGTGGAAACACTTGCTGTAATCATTTTTTTCTTCTGCAAAACAGTGGACACGCTCCACCGTGCGGATCCTCCTCCAGCCATGCACTAAATTACTCACTTTCACCAACGTGTGGGATAGCTAGCATCGGGGTCCACCAGCCATGCACTAAATTACTCCATAGTAGAGTGAAGATAGACTAGCCCGATCGAAGCGCCGCAGTAATGCCCAATGAGCCGTCAAATCACAAAACCCCCTCCTTTCTAGCAGTAAGTTGGACGGACGAAGCAACCATCATTTCACTCTTCTCTCTCAGCTTCGTCTCTACCCAACCCTCGCTTCTGCCTCATATTTTTCCTCATTTCTTCAAGAAAATCCCGACCTGCTTCTGCCACTGTTCTTCTCTCCCAAAGAAGGAAAGGTGAGCGCATCAATGGTGTTGATTCTGGCCAAGGCCCGGTCTTTCAACCCCGAGACTGATCGTATAATTCCCTCTCTTTTCTTCTTTTGGGTTTGTGATTATGGTTTTTTTTTCTTTTATTTCTATTTTACAGTTTCTTGATGGACGCTGGAGCACCGGCCGAAGTGATGTCTATGGCTCCGGCCAAAACCGTCGAGGCTCATGGTACGGAGAAGCGCAAGCACCCTGCCGAGACTACCGCAGACAAGCTCAAAGCCATCGCCATGTCCAAGCCCCCCTCTCTGGGATCCCTCATTAAGAAAGTCTAGGTAATATCTCTTCTTGACGATCTTTTTCTTGATCTTGATCGTGTTTTTTCATCTAACACGCAGTACTAGTACTAGTAGTACAACTTTCTGGGTGATCTTGCATGTGATTTTTGTGTGCCAAATGACGGTTCTAAATTCCTCTTTTGACCAAAACATGCGAGAGGTTGACACTGATTTCTTATAGATTACTTTCAACTACTTCCTCTGTCCCAAATTTCTTGTCTTAGATTTGTCTAGATACGGATGTATCTAATACTAAAATGTGACTTGATACATCCGTATGTAGACAAATCTAAGACAAGAATTTTGGGATGGAGGGAGTACTTTATGAACATCAATGCTTCCTTTTAAGAGGGTATATTTGCCTCAGTAACTTGTGTTATGGATATTGCATGTAATCCCTCTGCTCTCATGCCTTTGAAGACATGTTCTAGTGTCTTTGTTCACTCATTTCTATGCATATATGTAGTCATATATGGAGTATAATATCGAAAATCATCTTATATTTCTGAACGGAGGTAGTAATAAAATATGGTTTCTGTTTGAATTAAAACCAGGTCCGCGGTGGAGATGAATTTCTCAAAGTCATGCCGTGTGAACTGGAAGACCTGATGATGAGTTCTACTGCTGAACTATCTAGCTGATGTGTCCTTGTCGCCACGTGTCCTGAACTAGTGTTTTCCTGTAGCATTGTTGTCAGGCGTGTTCTCGAGGCTGTACTTGACCACAACAATTTCCTTGCTGTGCCTTCGATTACGAAGGGTGTGGTTCTTGTAAAGCTTCCCAACCAATCTGATGCGGCATGTCTTCATCATCATGTTTATGAGTGGAAAGACCACTCTGTTAGGTTCTCCAAGGTTGACAAGATGGTGATGGTGCATGTAGACATCTAACAGAATAAACCGTTATGCGGGGTTCATCCCGTAGGTCAGTGGCAAAAAATAGTCTGCAGAGTTTAGTTAGTGCAACTTTGCTTGTCTGTAGTAAGTACTATTGTTCCATACTTGATTTGTGTTTGTGAATCCTGTATTGTTTATTAGTACTGCCGCTTTTGGTGTGTGGTCAGTCCTGAGAACGGTCTATGTTAATGTCTGTCCACTCAATTCAGTCTGTATATTTTGAAGTATCCATATAATATTTTTTGTGAGGACGGTCTATCAATTATGGTTACACTCCAATATCTGTATGCATTGCAAGGTTTATCGCATGCACTAGGATTTCCAGCCCCATGGATGTTCGGTACATACGATTTGTCATGACCTTTGGACTGTCCTGCTTGTGGGAGTAGGCGGGGCCCTTGCATGCCACGCGTAGTTGAACGATCAATCTTCTGTTTAGTACTTCAACATAGTGATTTCCTGGTAAGGATTTACTCGTGTCACATCAAGTAAATCTTATTGATTTACTGTCTAAATCTTATTGATTTAATGTCATGTTTTCTTTCTTTTCCTACAATTTTGCGATGCAGGTTTTGCCATGTGACATTCATCACAGAATAAACCGTTTGGTTTGCTCTACGATGGCTATTTTTGCAGGTTTCACTTCTTATGTCGTGTCAGTAACGAAGGCACTGTCCATAACTTATATTACTGGAAAAAATTGGATCAGTCTGTTGTCTGAGTACAAGCTGAATCCCTATGATGAACTGCAGTTTGGTTTAACAAAAATGCCACAATTAGTCCTTCTCACGTTTAAAAGAAATGAAGAAAAAGACTGGATCACGGTGACGGATCCTAGTCAAGTTAGAAAGATGATCATAGCAGACCAGACACGATAGCCGCTGTCTCACACAGATCGAGCACCGACAGTTGCTCTCGCACTGACAGCGGCAGCAGCTCAATCTGATCCAGCTGAGGATTGGGCACCGACCACGTCAGCAGATCAGTATGATCTACTGGAGGATCAGACATCAACACCGGCACCTGCTCCAACACCGGCACCATCTCTACAAGGAGCACCATCTCCGGCAGCAGCGGCGGCTTCGGCACCTGCACCAACACTTGCACTTGCATCTGCTCCGGCCCGTGCAGTTGCACCGGCAACAGACTGGGCTGCAGTTCGCACTTCATATACCAAAGTCCTTACAAAAACTGACATGTCCACCTTCTTGGTAAGCATGGCCGCCCAAGTGCTTCGTTATTTTTTCTTTCCATGTTGTTTCACATGATTCACTGTGTTGATCTAACTGTTTGGGTATGTCTTCTTGTTTGCAAACAGAGAATTCCTAGAGCAACGAGGGAGTCGTTCAACAATCCGGGCGACTGCGGCCAAGTTTCTCTTACCATGCGCAACCTTGGTGTGAATGAGCATGCTCAATATATCATAAGTACAAAGGATGGTCGCATGATGATTGATGCTAAAGGATGGTCAAGGTTCAAATCTAAATCATATCTTGCGGTATGGGATGATGTCAAAATCGAACTTTCTTGGCAAGGAGAACTGGTCCAAATCAACTTTGAAATTCTTCAGTAGCAGCACGCAGCTGCCTAATTGATCTATCCTCCGAGAGATTTTGATGTAATAATCTGGATGGTGAAACAAGTGTCCTGTGTGTATAAGTAGTACAATAGTATTATTTATGACATGGTATATCGTTGATAGAATTGCAACTCTGATTGCTGGTTAGGAACTGTAGTTCGATTTCATTCCAACAGCTGCCGTGCTTTATTCAATTTTGTGTATTCGCCTTGCGACAGCATCTAAAACCAGCGCCGTACCGATCGCTTGCAATATGAAAAGCGCTGAGGTAGAACACATGGGCCCCCAAACATGCAGGGTCGGCCTGCGGCCCAAAGTCCAAAACCTGGTTTCGAGAAGCACTAGCTCAGTGCAGAAGTGGCGTCCTCCTCCTGCTGTGGGTTGGGCGAAGATGAATGTTGATGCTGCGTTATCTCGCAATGGTGAAAGGGGAGCCCTGGCAGTTGTGAGCCGGGATCATACAGGCTTCTTCCTTGGAGCATCGGCACTGGTGTGCGAAAGTGTTACCGATCCAGAGATCCTAGAGGCAATGGCATGTTGCGAGGGGCTATCTTTGGCTCTTGACTTAAACCTGCAAAAAGTTCAGATTAGCACCGATTGTTCAGCAACAGTCACGCATATCGGAGAGGCATACTTGGGGCCCAGCAAAGTTATTATGGACGAGATCAAGATGAAGAAGAATATGTTCCAAACCATGGAGATCATACATGAAAAATGCGAGTGTAATGTTGAAGCACATGTGCTTGCAAAAGTTGCTACTTCTTTGCCCTGTGGACGCCATCTTTGGCTCACAGGAACCCTCGAAATTATTTGTATACCTATGACTTTTAATCTTCAATAAAGCAGCTTTTATCCCTCAAAAAAACATCTGAGTATTATATTCTCAGCTGAACCCCCATAATGCTCGTGCTTTGCAGAGGGAGTATTTTTCTCGGCAAGGTGAGCTTGTGATATTAAAGATTTGTATATTTCTTTACAGAGGGAATATCTCTCTGTCAAAAAATATATTTATGTGTAACTAGTTACTCCTATCTTTCTACTTCATTTCGCTGATATGTGGGGCAACCGGCAACGGGGCCCACGTGCCATAAGCACAAATTAGAGTGCACAACTTCACGGTACGGTCGTAGCACTGCAGTAATGCCCAATGAGTCGTCAAATCACAACCCCCCTTTCCAGCTTTAGCAGTAAGCTGGACGGACGAAGCGGCAATATTTCACTGGGCCTGAATCCCTTTCTCCCTCGTCTGCTTGTTCAGAGAAAACCCCTTGTCGGCGATTGCATAGGGTTTTCTCATGGAGAACCAGGTACGAATTCTTCATCCATCCCCGATAAACCCAAGTCCCTTGGTCGCAGGTAATCCTAGGATGGCAGCCGCCGCCGCTGATGCATTTTTCTTCCTACTGAATCTAGTGTGTTTCATTTGCAGTGCCCAAAGTGCGAGTACCCTACAGGTTTCTGCGCCCTTGGTGAGACGCCACACTTGTTCCTTCTCATCCTAACACAGCATTTTGAAACACGCACAGTATGTTCCTAGAATCCTCTTTTCTATCCGGGAGGGTGGGGATTTTTTGAACATGCTGTGTTCTCATATTATTTTTCCTGCAGTGTATTATTTGCTCTACCAGAACACATGTACTCAAGATGCTCGGCCTTGCCATAACTGAATACACTAGTTTAATGGTCACAGTGAAGACAAGCCATGGATATAAGTTCCGAGTTGGGTTCATGAACCAAGAAGATCACTGCTTTTTTTATGGCCGAACTTGGATAAACTTTCTCAAGTGTTACAGACTGAAAGTTGGCGCACGAATGTTGATGGAAATAGCAGAACCTGGTCTCATCTTCACTGCGATCTTCCACCCCGACATCGTTCCAATTGTTCATCCATGTTAGTTTTGTATCTGGTTCTTGCTTGTTGCCTCGATTACTTCTTAATCCACCTGTTCTATCTAACTAATCACAATTTAACTTTAGAAGTAGCAATGAATCTCTCACGAAGATGCTACTTCTAACTAATATTTTCTTATCATTGGTGGCACGTGTAGGTTTTTTCAGAGTAAAGCAGTCTGCTCATTTGTTACTCTATAATAACTCGGCTGTTACTAATGGCACTGAAGTTGACTGGATCGACATCCACAAGTTCCTACACTTTATTGATCGTCTTGAGGTCCTTGTGGGGCATTTCAATGGTGGAAGGCCACGTGGGATATGTGTGCCACTGCTGCACTCGTTGAACATGTCCAACTGTGTCGAGAAACTTATGGTACGAGCTGTTTTCTGTTATATATGTTGTTCATAAACTATTGCTTATACACAGTTTTACAGCTGTGATCTTCTTGAAAGAGGAACTGCCGAGTTCTATTGTTCCTATATAGATGCCTGACCATGGTTGGGTCAGACTTGCGCTTGGTCACAACATGATGTTTATGTCGACCTACTTAATTCCCCTTGGAAGTGAAAAGATACTTATTCATGGGTGGTCTCGAATAATGAAGGCCCGTCCATCTTGGAGAATAGGACAGAAGATTATGTTCATGCTTTTCCAAGGCTCTAAAGCGAATATCCTGTTTATTGGCCATGTTGCGAGATGAAGCCGCTTTCAGAAGGTTGTGGATGCACGGGGTGGCGCCTGGGCCTTGTCCTGGGGCTTGGTGGCCTCACCCTTGGTTAACTATAGGCAAAGTAGCATGGTTCGAGGCGTGCTTTCTATAGTTGAACCTATAGAAGTACTCATACTGCTTTCAGCTTTGGTTGTTAAGTGCCCCTGCTGGTTTCAAACTTTCAATTAAGGTTGTTAAGTACTACAGTCTGTCGTGTTTCCTCAGTCTTGTCTTCCTCCAGCCGCCAAAACCAAACCAGCGCTGACGGAGCCGCCTGCTTCCGCCTCCCACGGCTGGCTGCACCTCAGCGCACGCATCGCCGCCCCACCGTCTCCTAAATCGTTAACGCCGACGTCCTCCACGTGCTTTGGTGCGCTCGCCGCGGCGCCGTCCTCTCGCGTTGTCAACATGGTCAACAAACAACAGGAATCGGCAGAAGTACGTGGAGAGGATGACAGTAGGGGCCCACCACATCAACGTATGGAAAAATAAAATGCTTCCTCCTAGTGTTTTCCTGACATCTAGGACCCACAACATTGGGAGCGTATATAGTCAATAGACAAGAGAACAACACAAGATCGGCTGACACCTGGGACGTAGCTACTCGAGCAGTATTTTTTTTTGTTTGGTATTGTTGAGACGGAGCAGGGTTTGAATTGGGCTGTGGCCCGTCTAGCCTAGGCTTATATTTTATGTTCACCATGTGACCAGCCCAGCTATTTTTTCTTTGTGAAAATGAGCCCAGTTTATTTTTTCTGAAGAATACCCAATCCAGGCCTACTTATTTTTCTACGCCCTGATGGGCTGCAACTCTTTCAAGATGCCTGCAAATCTTGAAAGTAATATGAAATGGGTTGTAAATATAAAAATAGATGACAAATTGGCAATTACTTTATAATTTCTGAATTTTATTACATTTTCAGATTCCTATTTCACTGGGCATTAACCTAATTTAAATATATATTCAAAGTACTTTAAATCTGGCTGGACATTTCGGTATTAAAAATAGTTTGGAACCCACAGAAATATGCGAAATTGGCCCTGGCCAACCAAAGAAACGACTGCAATAAATTGCATAAGAAGTTGCCATGAGCTATATATAAATTATTAAAAAAAGAGGGAGTGGTCTGACTTGTGGGCCTATTTAGTTGACGCGTATGCAAGATTTTTTTAGTTATTATATGCGTCAACAAACGATTCTAGCAGACGTAACCATTGGATGTCAATCCAACAGCCGTCGTGTTTCTTCAATCTCTGATCTTCTTTCTCCAGCCGCCAAAGCAGCGCCGGCGGGACCGCCTACTCCCGCCTCCCATGGCCGGTTGTGCTGTCGCGCAGGCCTCAGCGCCCCCTACTACTCCCACCGCTGGCCAGGGCATCCCTCTACTCACCCACACCCCCTGTTATTCTGCGGCGACGGCAGCCTCACACCGCAACCGAACCGGTGAACGCTCATACTCCTCTCTGCGTGAGCATCCACTGTCGCGTCTTCCCCGGCTCTGCGTCGTCCCCTTCCTATGACTCGCCATCGTCCACCGCCGTGGTGCTCTCGGCGCGGCGTGGTCAATGTGGTCAACGACCGACTTCCATCGGAAGAGTACTGTACGTGGAGAGGCTGACAGCTGGGTCCACGGCAGCCGCAAGGAAGTGCCTCCTTATTACGCGCAAAATAATTATTCCTCCACCTGACAGCGGGGACCCACCAGACGGGCCACCAGTATTTTGCAAAAAAAATCGTTTCCCCCTGACTGCTGGGACCCACTGGACGGGCCACCGTATTTCGTGAAAAAAATGTTCCCCCCGCTGTCAGCTCGGACCCACCGGAAGTGCCTCCTTATTACGCACAAAAAATGAATACTCCCCCAGCTAGCTGGGACCCACCTTGGTGGGAGGCTGACTTGTGGGCCTACTAAGTTGACGGGGATGAAGGGCTTTGTCAACTTAGTCAATATGAACAATTCTAGCTCCAGTGACCGTACGATGTCCATCCAACGCCCGTAGTGCTTCTTCAACCTCTGGTCTTCTTGCTCCAGCCACCCAAAGGAGCGCCGGTCGTGCTGCATGCTCCTGCCTCCTGTGGCCGGCTGTGCTGCCGCGGAGGCCTCACCACCCCCTACTATTCCCACCGCTCGCCAGGCCCTGCCGCGACGGCAGCCTCACACCGCAGCCGAACCAGTGAACCCTCATACTCCTCTCCGCGCGGGCTTCCACTACCGCGTCTTCCCCGGCTCCGCATCGTCCCCTTCCTAGGCCTCGCCGTCGTCCACCGCCGTGGTGCTCTCGGCGCGGCGTGGTCAATGTGGTCAACGACCTACTTCCATCGGAAGAGTACTGTATGTGGAGACGCTAACAGCTGGGTCCACGGCCGCAGCAAGGAAGTGCCTCCTTATTATGCGCAAAATAAATATTCCTCCACCTGACAGCGGGGACCCACCGGATAGGCCACCATATTTCGCAAAAAAAATGTTTGCCCCTGACTGCTGGGACCCACCAGCTACATCTTCGCACGCAAGGAAGTGCCTGACAGTCGGGACCCACCTGGTCGTAGCGTATGTAGCGTTGTCATTCTGGTCGCGAACGTATACGTACAAATATTCTGGTCGATGTAGAGGCGCGCACGTGTCGTAGTAGAGGTGCACACGTAGCATGTACACGTACGTACAACGGCCAGGGTGCAAGAAAGAAAATACGGCCACGTATGTGTACATAAGGGCGGGGTCTCGAACGCCTACTCGCGCATACGTATGGCTAGGGCTCCTATACATGGCTGGGTCGGAACAGAGAAACAGCGTCGTCGTCGTGTTCATGGGGAGGCAACGGAATGCGTCGTGTTCATGGGGAGGCAACGGAACGCGTGGGAGCCAACCGGCTGGGTCAGAACAGAATGCGTTGTCATGTTCATCAGGAGGGCTTGGATGGAACAGTCGATGGAAACGAGGCCTGGCGTACCGCACAACGGAGGAAACGGACCTCCTACGGTCGAAACGGGGGTCCTGTTGATCGGGAGGGGTGTGATGTACCGCAAAACGGACGAAACGGACTTGTGTTGGAGCGCTACGGTCGAAACGGGGGTCCTGTTCATCGGGAGGGGTGTGGCGTACCACAAAACGGGACTCCACGGGATATTGTTCATCTCCACCGTCGACCCCCTCCAGCCTCCACGAGCTACTGTTCATCCACCGTCGACCACCTCTAGCCTCCACCTGCGACTGTTCATCCACGGGCTCCTGTTCAGCCAGCCTCCACCGCACGCTACTCCACCGACTACTGTTCAACCAGCCCTCTCCACGGGCTCCTGTTCAACCACCCCTCCACGGCCTACTGTTCATCCTGCCCTCCACCGTCTACTGTTCATCCTGCCCTCCACGGGGTGGTCCTGTTCATCCAGCCCCAACCGGCTCGATCGATCGGGGTCCTGTTCATCCAGAGGCAACACCACAGGGTCCTGTTCATCCATCCCCATCGGGAACTGTTCATCCACCC
>NC_041384.1:579255047-579262869 GCF_002162155.2 Triticum dicoccoides | reverse complement strand
TTAGCAGCAGTAGCGAAGGAATCACTCGATCGGGTTCAGTTAACAGCCATCGATCGATCGCTCGGGTTCAGTAACGCGTAGCCTGCAGTGCAATCGCTCGGGTTCAGTTAGAGCCCAACGCCTCGCTCGGGTTTAGTTAGAGCCAACGCCTCGCACACACGCGCGTACGTGTACGAGAGAAATGTGCATCGCTCGGCCCCCGACCTCCCACCGTAACCGGGAACTCCCCGAAATTTTCCTCCCCCTCGCTTCTACCACGGTTTTTTCCGTCATGGACAGCCCAAAGAATGTCATGCAGCTGCATCTCCGGCCCACCCAGGATGAAAAGCCCATTTTCTGTCATGATTTTTTGTCATAGAAGTAGGAGCCCACCACATCTATGATGATACCGGGTTTTGTCACAATTATCATCATAGAAGTGTCATATGTATGACAGAAAAAAAATTCGTTCGGCCCAAAATGTCACGGATGTGTCTTTTTTTGTAGTGTCATCAGGTTGTAAGTGCAGTACTCGTCATCGAACGAGAAGCGGACGGGCATAAATTCCCACTTCAAAAGCCGGTATATTATGTATCCACTGTCCTCACTCCATGCAAATCACGGTACCCACATTATCAAAAGATAGCCTATGCGGTATTCATGGAATCCCGGAAGCTACGACACTAGTTTCAAGAGTGTACAATAAGAGTAGCCTCGGAAATGCCACTTAATGATATTATAAACAACCGCGATGCCATGGGCCGGATTGCCAAATGGGCATTGAGCTCCTCCCGTTCGACATAACATACAAACCCCGGCGAGCCATTAAATCGCAAGTATTGGCCGACTTTGTCGCCGAATGGACGGAAGCCAAACTCCCAAAAGAGTATGGCGCATACTCCAATTGGATCATGCACTTCGACGGTCCAAAATGCTGGCGGTCTGGGGGCTGGCGTCGTCCTGACGTCCCCAACTGGAGATACAGTTCAATACGTACTACATATACTGTATACAGACTCCAACAACGCAGCCGAATATGAAGCCCTATTACATGGTCTTCGGATGGCAGTTTCCACGGGCATTCAATGCCTGGAGGTGCGTGGGGATTCGAACCTTGCAATATCCCAAATAAATGTAGACTTCGATGCCAAGGATCCGAAGTTGGCGGCCTATCGCAATGCCGTCCTAAAGATGTCAGCTCGGTTCGAGGGGCTCGAATTTCACCATGTGGCTCGGGAAAACAATCAGGCGGCGGATATCCTCGCCCGCATCGGCGCAAAACGCGATGCGATCCCCCCCAACATCTTTTTGGAGATGTTGTTTAAGCCATCCGTGGTATGGGAAGGGGACACCGGTAACAATAGTCCGGACCTGACCAAAATGCTCGATACCGAACACTCTGACATAATCGGAGGCTCCGCCACCGAAATAACACCTTCAGCCCACGTAATAATGGCCATCATAGCCCCGTGGACAGAACCATTCCTGGCCTACCTAACTAGGCAGGAACTTCCCGAGGAGCAAAATGACGCACGCTGCATAGTGCGGCGATCTAAAGCCTACAGGGTCCATGAGGGAGAGCTGTATAAAAAAAGCACTACCGGAGTCCTTCAAAGGTGCATCTTCGAAGAGGAAGGGCGAAAACTTTTGGCAGAAATTCACGCCGGACTCGGCGGCCACCACACCGCAGCCCGGGCCCTTGTAAGCAAGGCCTTCCGTACATGTTTTTATTGGCCGACGGCCCGGGTAGATGCACAGGACCTGGTCCAACACTGCGTCGGTTGCCAGCTTTTTGCAAACCAAAGCCACATGCCACCACCGCTCTCCAAACAATCCCCATTACCTGGCCCTTCGCGGTCTGGGGGCTTGAGATGGTTGGACCCCTTAAAGGGGGAACCCATAAGAAAAAATACTTACTGGTCATGGTGGATAAATTCACCAAATGGATAGAAGCCAAACCTGTTAAAACGGCTGAATCCGGACCGGTGATAGACTTCATATCCGGGATTGTACACTGTTATCGCGTCCCCCACAGCATCATCACTGACAACGGCACGAACTTTACGGCCGACGAGGTAAAACTCTGGTGCAGCAAAATGGGCATCAAGCTCGATTATTCTTCTGTCTATCACCCACAAACCAACGGCCAAGTCAAGCGAGCAAACGGTCTTATAATGAGCGGCATTAAACCCAGATTAGTGTGTTCCTTAACGGAGTCTAACACGCACTGGGTAGAGGAGCTCGACTCCGTGCTCTGGGGGCTACGGACCACGCCAAATCGTACTACCAGATACACACCCTTCTTTATGGTGTACGACGCAGAGGCGGTTCTGCCCTGCCCAGAGACTCACGTCGAGTGCGCATGTGCGAAGAAAGAGAAGCCGAGCTCGATCGGTAGGACAGTCTGGACACCCTGGAGGAGGAGCGCGATGTGGAAAAAGCCCGTTCCACATTCTATCAGCAACAGGCTCGAAGATACCAAAGCAGAGAAGTACGGGCCAAAACTTATAACGTTGGCAATCTTGTTCTACGCCTGTCGGAGAAGAAAAAGACCAAGCTCGAGCCCAAATGGGAAGGTCCCTTCATTATTGACCAAGTTCTGACTGGTGGAGCGTACCGTCTGTGGGATGCATCGAATAATCGACTTGAGCCGAACCCATGGAACGCAGCCTGGCTCCAAAGATTCTACGCCTAGTGCCAGACTCTATGTTCGTCTCCTTCCTCTGCCCATTTTTTGCATATACATTATCTGTCCTTTTCTCTTTCTTTCTTTTATCGTTTCTCAAGGCCTTCAAGGGCCAACTTGTGCCTTGCTTGCACACTATTGACGCGCTAACCGCGCTCATTATACCTGGGGGCTTCCTACATAGAAGCTTAATTCTTTATCTGGGCTTCACGCCTCGCACATGTGTTATTCTTCCGCATGTACCTTTTCTTTGCCATTATATGCATCGATATGACTTAAGTTTTGGCCAAGCTGGGTTGCCTGGCTCTTGAATTTATGCCCTACGTTCCCGTTAATTCGGCTAGGACATAAGGGGAGCACCTCTGTGTTGTTACTGCCGGGTCAGCCGGATGTGTACCTCAGACTGGGTGAAGCCGAAAGCTAGCGTTCTTAAGGGAATATTCGGTCGGTGAACAAAAGATGATTTTTACTTATTTTCCATATGTGCCCCAGATGTTTTTGCCAGCATCTCCTCTCGCAGTCCAGACATGCACTTTAGGGCATGCGTACCCAGGGAAAGGAACCCTTAACGGAACTATTCTCCCTGGAAGACGTTTCTTACTACCCATGTAATATAACATAACTAGTTGGGTACTTGTCTGTTCAAGCACTAATGACCCCTACGCCTGGTTTCCACGCATACCCCGGTTCTTATATAACTAAGCGGGTATTCGGATACACTCCGGACTATCGGGTACCGAGGTTGAAGTGAAAAGGTCCGCCATGACAAATGATTTACAATCCGGCTAGAAGGCATTATAGATGTCACTTTAATTACATAGTCATGTAGACTGACTAAATTCCTCTTCTATACAATCCAACAGGCTGTCTAGCCTACAATCCTATTGGGAATACTTTGCGGCTAATTCTACTTGCACATACACTAAGCTAACGGGGATCTCTTTCCCATCGGGCCCCACAGGTCCGACCTCGGCCATGTGGTTTGGGTCAACCTTGGTATACCGCGTCTTCACCATGGCCCAGGCTTCCCTGGCACCTTGAGGGCAGGCCGATATCTTCCATAATTGGAAGCGCCGCCGTGCTCCCTTGAGCTTCTCTGCAAGCTCTCCAATGCCTATTGGCAGGGAGACAGATGGCCTCAAGGCCTGGGCAATACCTTGCATCACCTGCCGAACTTATTCATGCGGTTGTGAGAGCTCGGGTAGAAGATCACCCGCAGACCTGGGCATCTCCTCCACGGGACGACCCGTCGGCATACCTGCAGACATAACTCTGTTAGTCGGCTTCTCCGCCGCACCCTTTTAAGGGTTCGTTCAAGCACTTACTGAAAATGCCGCATCGAAGCCGCTTATTCTCCTTGGAGTCCGCAAGCTGAGCTCGAACATCTTTCAGTTCCACGCTCAGCTTGGTATTGGCGTCTTGGAGATTGTTTTTCTCCCGCCTGACCTTAGTCAGCACGCGTTGGCCAGCCTTTAGCTCTCGTACGACATGCTGGTCCTCCGGATTCTCTCCGGAGTCATCTGCAATATCTATTGTTAGATCTGCAGCCATGCCGCACGCTATATGGTACCTATCATTCTTTGAAATTAATGTTACCAGTTGGGGACTTTTCAGGTTCCTTCAATGCAGCAACGGCGGCCCGAAATTGGGTCTTGCATTCTTCCAGCTCCTGTGACAGTCGAGTATTCTTCTTTGTAAGAACCTGCACAATAGATGATCCTTAAATCAGTTGTGCCAACTATTTCAAGTCTCAGGGGCTACTGGTACATATAATCGTCAGATTTGCTTACCCGTACATCCCTTACATACTGGTCCGCGGCTTTGGCTAGACCATTTTGAGCAGCACGAAGGTACACGTCTCCAGAATTGAAGGCATCAAATGCCTCTGGTGAGAAGCAAGATCGGAGTACGGCCCGGCGACGCCTATGATTCATGGCGCTCTCCACTTCTGAATTTGTAGCGGACAGTCTATCCGCATCCTCTGTAGGAGGAGTATCCAGCATCCGCCCCACGTCGGCTTCTGCCTCTATGTCCGGCCCTGGAGCCCAACTGGTGGAAGCATGATCGGCAGCCTCTCCGGACATATTCCGGCGAGCGTTTTTTTCTATTAAAGAAACATGGACGTCATTGCATTTTGAGAAAGACGACAACCACGGAGCGGGGTTTTTTTGTCATACCTTTGCACCGGCGTCTCCATCCTGACCGCCTTCCTTTTTGGCCTACCCGGCCTCGGTGCCTCTTGTTGGCGAGTTGATGCGGGTTCGGCACGGCGTCCCGAATGCCTTCCCTGTAAAACACCATATGTATATGGTAGTTGAAGTGTCTAAAAGGGGATCCTAGTTTTTGGAGTTGGGATTTTGGGTTTTCTTACGTGCGACGCAGGGAGCAGTCCGGGATAGTCGGCCGTAATGGCCACCATGGCGTCCTCACATCTCAATTGATAGAACTGTCTGTCTATCAGCTCCACGAATATGTCCAGATCTTCCTCGAGTCTGGGACCGAGGGCTCGGTCAGGGTCCTCTGGTTGTGGAGATGGGCTGTTGACCTCCCTTATGGCTTTTCGTAGTTCCTGCCGTAAAATGGCAAGGTGAGTACCTACAACAAAGAATGCGGGAAGAATGGGAGTAAGGAGATATAACTCACCCAGCTTGGAGGGTTGTACATGGAGAATCCATCCCGTGGCTTGATGCGAATGAACTCCTCTTCCTCTCCCTTGAACAACTCGGACAGAATTTTTGCTAAAGCAGCAACGGTGTCCGGACCCTTACGCCCGCAACAGGTGGCATCATCTTCCCCGTTAAAACACCACAGGGGGTGCCCTCGATATTAAAGTGGCTGCACTCCACGCATTATACATATTGACATAACCTCGATTACTGTCAATCCTGATTGAGCTAGCGCTTTAATCCGGCTCATCAGGTAAAGGACTTCTCCGTTGTCTTCCTCCTAGGGGCTCCACAGGCGCCAGCTTCGGCGTTTCTTCAGAGGAGCATTGTTGAACTCAGGAAGACCCCGCCGAACAGGGTCCGGAAGGGGGACATCCTCCATATAAAACCATTCTGAAGGCCAGTCTTCAGACGTCTTCTTTGGAGTACCGGACAGGTATCCAGTTTCAGCGATGTGCCATATTTCGGCTCCGCCCACTTGATAAAGTGACCCCTTCTGTGTGCGGGGGACGAGGCAAAATAACCTTTTCCACAGCTCGAAATGAGCCTCGCAGCCCAGGAATAACTCGCAAAGGGCAACGTAGCCGGCGATGTGTAATATGGAAGCAGGGGTGAAATTATGCATTTGGAGGCCGTAAAACTCCAGGAGCCCGCGGAGGAATGGGTGAATTGGAAATCCGAGTCCCCTAATAAGTAAGGAATAAGGCACACCCACTCCCCCATAGAGGGGCTCGGGAAGCTCTCTGCTTGCTCCCCGCCATTGTAGGTGGCGAGCCCGGCTCGGACGGGAACCATATACGCTGGAGGGAGAAATCCCTGAGTCTGCAGTTCGACTAATCGACTGTGTGAGACAGAACACCTATCACAATCACCGGGCTTAGGGCGACGGGGGCGAGAGGAGGAGCTGCGGTGGTCGGCCATGTTGGAGTGGATTTTTCCGAAGTGTGCTCCGATGGATTCTCGCTGTGGGAGGATGGTATGGATTGGATCTAAGAATCCCCATCCCTTTAATAGACAATTTATTTATCTATCTAGGAGGGCGAATGTAAAAATGCCCTGGCTCCTCGTATTCATTCGAAGCAGGGAAGATAGCCGTCATTGGGCGCAGAAGCGAAGAAGTTCAACATTTATGGGGCTGGACACTACTTAACGAACATTCAAAATTTGGAGAAGAACCCGCCTTGCAATGCCGAAGACAATACTACGTGTCGGACTTACCGTCATTGAAGCCTGGTTCGGGGGCTACTGAGGGTGTCCTGGATTAGGGGGTCTCCGGATAGCCGGACTATATCCTTTGGCTGGACTGTTAGACTATGAAGATACAAGATTGAAGACTTCGTCTCGTGTCCTGATGGGACTTTACTTGGCGTAGAAGGCAAGCTGGGCAATACGGATATGTATATATAAACCAGAGGGTTTTAGTCCGTAGGACAACATACAATCATACCATAGGCTAGCTTCTAGGGTTTAGTCTCTCTGATCTCGTGGTAGATCAACTCTTGTACTACTCATATTATCAAGAACAATCAAGTAGGACATAGGGTATTACCTCCATCAAGAGGGCCCGAACCTGGGTAAAACATCGTGTCCCCTACCCCCTGTTACCATCCGCCTTAGACGCATAGTTCGGGATCCCCTACCCGAGATCCGTCGATTTTGACACCGACATTGGTGCTTTCATTGGGAGTTCCTCTGTGTCTTCAGCGTTAGGCTTGATGGCTCCTTCGATCATCGATAGCAATGCAGTCAAGGGTGAGACTTTTCTCCCCAGACAGATCTTTGTGTTCGGCGGCTTTGCACTGCGGGCCAACTCACTTGGCCATTTGGAGCAGATCGAGAGTTACGCCCCTGGCCACCAGGTCAGGTTTGGAACCTTAAACTACACGGCCGACATCCGCGGAGACTTGATCTTCGACGGATTCGAGCCCCTGCCGAGTAAGCCGCACGGTCATGATGAGCATGATTTAGCTCTACCATCGGATAGTGTTCAGGAGACTGCACCGGCAACCGCACCGACCCTCAATTCGGAGCCAATTGCGCCATCCATGGACGGGTGGATAGACCCCGCCACGGAGGCCGCATTCCCAGCGGCGATCGAGCCGAGCATCGACCTTACCCTTCACGAGAGCCGTGATGCCAAACTGTCGGATTCCTCCCCGGCCACGGACTCCGAACCGCCTGCGCTCGTGCCTATCGAATCCGACTAGGCACCGATCATGGAGTTTACCTCCGCGGATATCTTTCAGCTCTCACCCTTCGGCGACACACTGAACTCATTAAGGTCTCTCTTCTTGTCAGGAGAGTCCTGGCCGAACTATGTCCGGCAGGATTGGGATGCGGATGACGAAGAAATTCGCCGCCCACCCACCACTCACTTAGTAGCCAATGTCGACAATTTGACCGACATGCTCGACTTCGACTCCAAAGACATCGATGGTATGGACGACGTTGCAGGCGACGAACAAGAACCACTGCCCACAGGGCACTGGAC
>NC_041384.1:579230686-579254600 GCF_002162155.2 Triticum dicoccoides | reverse complement strand
TATGGTGGACACACCCAAAGAAGGCAATGGCGATGGGTCAGCAGATAATGACCCCTCCAAGAAGCAACCCAAGCGCCGACGTCAGCGGCGCCGCTCTAAGTCTCGCCAAGGCAAAAGCGGTGATACCGACACATGAGATAATAGCACTCCGGACAGTGCCGAAGATGACGACAATCCCCTCCAGCAAGATTTAGAGCAGGAGGATGGAGAAGCCAGCTCTCCAGAGAGAGCGGCAGATGGAGAGGCGGAGGATGATAATTACACACCTCCCTCCGAAGACAAGGCAAACCTCGACGATGATGAATTTGTCGTGCCTGAGGATCCCGTCGAGCAAGAGCGCTTCAAGCGCCGGCTTATAGCCACGGCAAATAGCCTTAAGAAAAAGCAACAGCAGCTTCAAGCTGATCAAGATTTACTAGCTGACAGATGGACTGAAGTCCTTGCGGCCGAGGAATATGAACTCGAACGCCCCTCCAAGAGTTACCCAAAGCGCAGGTTCCTACCCCGACTAGAGGAGGAAGCATTAAAACCTACATCTCCAGCGTATGACGCGGCTGATCGGCCACCTCGTGGCCGCGACAGAGAGGCATTTCAGCCAAAAGCTCAGCCCGCACCCCGACGCCACTCAAATAAAAATGTCAAGGCACGGGGAAATGCACTAGACCTGCGAGACGTACCGGAGGACAAAGCAAAACACGCAAGATCGATCTACGGATCACAAGGGCGTGCCACTACGCGAGACGATAACCGTCGCGCCGGATACAGTAAAAGTAAATCCGGGTGGGCCAAACACAGTGGACAAGACTCATTTGAGCTGCGTCGCGATATAGCCCAGTACAGAGGCACCGCACACCCCCTATGCTTCACACACGAAGTAATGGATCACCAAATCCCAGAGGGTTTCAAACCCGTAAATATCGAATCATACGACGGCACAACAGATCCTGCGGTATGATCAAGGACCTCCTCCTGCACATCCACATGGCCCACGGTGACGATCTACACGCCATCAAATACCTCCCACTCAAACTCAAAGGACCAGCTTGGCATTGGGTCAACAGTCTGCGAGTAGAATCCATTGGCTGTTGGGAAGATCTGGAAGCCACATTCCTCGACAACTTCCAGGGCACTTATGTGCGACCACCAGATGCCGATGACTTGAGACACATAATTCAGCAGCCAGAGGAATCGGCCAGGCAATTCTGGACACGGTTCCTGACAAAGAAAAATCAAATCGTCGACTGTCCGGATGCAGAGGCCCTAGCAGCTTTTAAGCACAACATCCGCGACGAGTGGCTCGCCCGGCACCTTGGCTAGGAAAAGCCGAAATCTATGGCAGCCCTCACGACACTCATGACCCGCTTTTGCGCGCGAGAGGACAGCTGGTTGGCTCGCAGCAATAACATATCGAAGAACCATGGTACTTCAGATACCAAGGATAGCAATGGCAGGTCACGTCGCAACAAACACAAGCGCCGCATCAATAGCGACGATACCGAGGATACAATAGTTAATGCCGGACTCAGAGGCTCTAAACCCGATTAGCGGAAAAAGCCATAAAAAAGAAGCACTCCGGGCCCGTCCAGTTTGGACCGTATACTCAATCGCTCGTGTTAAATACACAGCACCCCCGACAAGCCAGCTAAACACACCAACAGGGATTGTTGGGTGTTCAAGCAGCCCGGCAAGTTAAATGCCGAAAACAAAGATAAGGGGTTACATAGCAATGACGAGGAGGAGCCCCAGCCGCCGAACACCGGAGGACAGAAGAGTCCCCCCACAGGTGCGGACGGTGAACATGATATACGCAACCCACATCCCCAAGAGGGAGCGGAAGCATGCACTAAGGGACGTATATCCGTTGGAGCCAGTCGCCCCAAAGTTCAACCCATGGTCCTCGTGTCCGATCACCTTCGATCACAGGGACCACCCCACTAGTATCTATCATGGCGGATTTGCTGCACTGGTCCTAGACCCAATCATCGACGGATTTCACCTCACTCGAGTCCTTATGGACGGCGGCGGCAGCCTGAACCTGCTTTATCAGGACACAGTGTGCAAAATGGGTATAGACCCCTCAAGGATCAAACCCACAAAAACGACCTTCAAAGGCGTCATACCAGGTGTAGAGGCCCATTGCACAGGCTCAGTCACACTAGAAGTGGTCTTCGGATCCCCGGATAACTTCCAAAGCGAGGAGTTAATCTTCGATATAGTCCCGTTCTGCAGTGGCCATCACGCACTGCTTGGGCGAACTGCATTTGCGAGATTCAATGCGGTACCGCATTATGCATACCTCAAGCTCAAGATGCCAGGACCTCGGGGGGTCATCAAAGTCAATGGAAATACAGAGCGCTCACTCCGCATGGAGGAGCACACTACAGCCCTCGCAGCAGAAGCACAAAGCAGCCTCTTAAGGCAATCAACCTGTTTGGCGATTAAACACTCGGGAAGCGTCAAGCGTGCCCGGAGTAATCTGCAAAAAGACCGCCTGGCACGTTCCGAGCCTGCATAGCAATGCGGCCCCCACCCCAGTCCCAGCCAAATGGCAAAATCCGTGCCACGCATACATAATTACGCGTTGAAAATACCATGGGCATACGTGGGGAGGGGGGCACGACTACGACACACCCCAAAACGCGGCTCAACCACACTAGGGGCTTCCTGCTTTGTTATTTTTTTCTCTCTTTCAGGACTTTACTCTCTGTAAACCCCGTCCAGCAGTACGATTGCTGGACACACGATACAACAACCAAGGAGGCAGAAAGCTACGTCGCACCATGAACTCCCAGGTGGTCTCTAATAACGAGTGAAATACCTGCTTTAAATACCATTCCTCAGCTTGCCCTTGGATGGGACATGTCAAATAGTCCTACTTTTTGCTTATCGCACTACTTGTATCATTCTACTTCGACGCACCTTTTCGAATAAACAATGCATTGCACTAAACTATTACCGCATTCTCTATTCTTTTTTACATATATGTTCATTCATGACATTCAGCACCCGTACACTCTGGTACGGCTAATACGCCAGGGGCTTAAACGTACCCCATAATACGGCGTGAGAAGTCCGAACACTTTTGATAGTGCGGCACCCCGAACTTATAGCATTATATGCATCAGCTCTGAATCATGTCTTGGGTCAATAGTTGGGTTTGCTCGGCTCCCATGTTTTGGTACCTTACGTTCCGCTATATCGGCTAAGGTGGCACTGGGAGAACTACTGCGATTGTGCCCCGGTTCATCTGGGCAAGCACCTCAGTAGAGAAAGCTAGAACTGACTGTCATGATAAGGCATGAGCTGGTCGCTGTTTGAGAGGTCTCGAGTCCCTAAAGACTTATGCCGCTTAGGGCGGGGAGTCGGCTTTGTCCGGCTTAGGCATGTATAGCGCCCCGAATTCGGCCTTCCGAATACTAGAGGCTTCACCGAAATTTAAAATTGTAGACTTCTATGGCTAAGTGAGAGTGATAAAGCATTATAGTCTGATTGCCTTGTTCGTTGCACTGAGCACCTCCCTCGAAGAACCCAACAATGGGGAAAAGAGTGCTCAGATTTATCCCAAACACCCCAGCACTCGTGGCATGGGGGCAGAAGCCGACGACTGGCCATCTCTCAGATTTGATAAACAGCCGCACAGAAGGTAATATTTTAAATTCAAACAAGCGTTGCATGAACAAGTTTTCATAATACAGGATCACACGAGCAAGTTCATTCAAAAATTACATCCTTCGCACACTCGTCCGCCACAAGACAGGCACCCTTCAGGACACCCTCATAATACATCTCAGGGTGGCGATGCTCCTTGCCCTGCGGTGGCCCCTCCTTCACCAGCTTCCCGACGTCCATCTTGGCCCAGTGCACCTTCGCACGGGCAAAAGCCTAGCGTGCACCTTCGATGCAGACGGACCGCTTTATGACTTCCAGCCGTGGGCAGGCATCCACAAGCCACCCCACCAAGCCGAAGTAGCTGTTGGGAAGGGAGTTGCCAGGACACATCCGGACTATAAGGCCCCTCATGGCCTGTTCGGGCGCCTTGTGCAGCTCGACCAGTTGCTTCAGTTGGTCGCTCACAGGCATCGGGTGTTCGATCCCAGCATACTGAGACCAAAACAACTTCTCCGTCGAGCTTCCCTCCTCGGCCCGATAGTACTTTGCGGCATCCGACACGCTGCGGGGCAAATCTGCGAATGCTCCTGGAGAGCTCCGGACCCAGGTAAGTAATAAGTAATTTACTTTCACATGCTTGCTTTGTATAATGAATGCCTTACCCGCCGCTATCTTCCTCATCGCCTCAATTTCCTGGAGGGCCTTTTGGGCTTCATCCTTGGCATGCTTTGTGCTCTCGAGGGCCGTGGCAAGCTCGGACTCTCACGTCTTTGAGTCAAGCTCCAAAGTCTCGTGCTTCTTCACGAGAGCCTGGAGCTCTTGCTGCACCTCGCCAACCCGTGCCTCTTGTTTTTCCCGTTCGGTATGCTCCTTGGCCGCTTTGTTTTCGGCCTCGAACAGCGCTTGCTTCAGGGTCGCCACTTCGGTTGTGGCCCCTGGAACATCCATGATGATCCTATTGTTTTGCAACCGCATCTTTATATATATATATAGGGTGGGTCCAGGGGCGGAGACAGGGGGTACGAGCAGGGGCTAGACACCCCCCAACCAATCGCACCCCAACAACTTTCAGTGAAGAGTGTGGTACTATCTACGTACGTATTGTTGCTGTGCTAATGGCCGAGAGTAATAATTAACTTAATTGGCCCAAGCTTGATCAACGCACAGAACTAAAAGCCCAGCCCATGTGCCATCGTGGCTTTGCCCTGTGCCGTTTGTTTTGCCCTGCCATCAATCAGAATCATCAGATCGGCATCCGATCAGATCGACCGTGTATCTGCGTCTCGCTGCTATATGGGATTCTAGGTCTAGTGCACTTCTCGTGGCCACTTGCTGCCGTTCGCCTCGCCGCCGTCCACAATCACATACGAGCACACGGAGACGAAGGGACGCCAAGAGATTGGAGACCTGCTGTGAGCATCTATATTTTATAATCTGTCCACTTAGTAGTCCTGCAACGGCGGCCTCTTTTTGCCGTCGCCGGCATTCCCCACGCAGATGGCGCCATTAAGAGAATTCTCTGGCTATCGTTTCTTAAGGTACATACATACAGCTAATCTACTCTTTGATGCTCCAATTTTAAATAACTTAATTCATAAGAATACTTAATTACTACAACTACTGAGATGAGATATAGATCTAATTTATCTATTCTTCCATTTAGCTATAAAATATTATCTAGTTTAACCTTGAGAGGAATTAAGAATAATGCAGATTATTACTCTCTCCACACTTAATATGGGACTGAGGGTGTAACTTTTATAATCTTATAGATAAATGTGTGCATAGCTAAATTTAAACAAACAGTCTAACAACATTTATTGTTTTTTTTTGCGAAATACACAACATTTATTATTGCGACTTGTATAACTAAGACAAATTATACATGTGATGTTACTCAAAAATGTATGTTCGTGAGTGTGAGACTTGATCCTTGCTTCTTCGCCCCCCCTATATCCAAATCCTGGCTCCGCCCCTGAGTGGGTCTATTCTAATAACACCAAAACTTCTTATTCTGATAACACCTCCCGAATCGCACCACAGACAGAGGCAAACGGATCCACCGACCACCACCTACACACGCATGACTCCCAGTGTCTATCCCCTCCACCTTCGCCCGACACGCCCCAACCTAGCTCACTACCTCCCACGGCCGGCGTGCCCACAACCCCCTCCCATCGGCCGCTGCCGTGCCCCCACTCCTCTACCTTTCCAGACCACCGCCCCCGGTGCTGCACCTTCCCCCAACCCCGCGCCCCACCTTCTACGCCAGGCGCCAGCCGCCACCCTCCCCCTCTTTCTCCCGTGCCACCCCAAACAATGGCGAGATCCACCGCCACCAGGCCCCGGCGCGGCCTCAACCACCGGATCCGGCCACCACGGCCACTCGGCGCGGCCTCAACCGCCGGATCCGGCCACCACCGGCCCCCGACATGCCTTGAAACCACCAGAATGGACCGCGACGGCCATGGGTGCAGCAACCAGCCCACATCTTTCCTTGGGCGGCTGTGGAGTTCGTCTCCATCACCGACGAGCCTCCCCTCTCCTCTGGCCGGATTCCAGCGATCTCCGTGGCCTGTCTCGCGCCGGATTCGGCCGCCGGGGCCACTGGATCCGTGGCAAGTGGATCCCGTGCGTGCTAGATCCGGCTGTGGTGCGCCCGTCCACTCCATGCATTTCTCTTCCCATGAGGCTCGCCGTTCTCGAGCTCGAGCTCCAGGGCTCCTCAATGATGACTCTGAAGCACAACCATGGCCGCCTGGGAGGCACCCAAGGAGGGCAACGGCAGCGCCGCCGCCGGAGAGCCGGAGTCCTGCTCCTCCCCTTGTTCTCGTCCTTGTCTGCGTTCGAGCGCACCTATCAGTGATGGCCGCTGCGTACGTCGCGTGCAGCTCGGGCCACGAGGACGAGAAGTACGTCCCACGGGACAGCGCAGTACTGGGTGAATCTCGTGCTCGTGCGTGCAGTCCACTGTTGGGACGGCGGGTATTGCAGTGCGAAGAAGTGCAGCGTGCAGCTCGCCCGGGCATGTGAGCCATGACGCTCACCTGCAGGATGCAGCTCTCTCCTCCACTCCTTGTTGTTCGCCACAGGGTGGCCGGCGGCATCCTTTTATAGTAATTCAAAGTTCATCATGCAGTACACTAGCTATCTATAAAAATGGTACCTCATTATAATTTGTTATTCACACACACAGTCCACTCACTATTTCTCTTCGGTTCATTTTTTGTTGTTTTCTTAGGATGGAGAACATACAAAAGTGGACGGCGTCCAGGGATGTAATTCTCTACCTGTGGCACGTTCAGCTGGGTGCTGCCATTGCAAAGGATATTGTTTTGTATTGGAGTATGTGTGTGTGTGTTGAGCAGGTTACTATTTTTGTTGTAGTCCATGCGCTCGACGCGAGTAGTGGTGCGGCAATGCACTTCGTCGTCGTGTGAAGTTCCCTGTGTCGCCATTACAGTGTGGTTGCCCGTCTTTTTATAAGTAAACTTTGAAGCTCACTTTGTTGTCTCATGCAGTTTGCTATAATACTCCTCCATGGTTTGCTTGGTAAATATATCTCAATGAAGTTCGCTTTTCATTATATGTAGTTCACTCGCTCAGTCCCCGCGGTCCACTCGCGCGGTCTATGCACATAAAAATTGAGTTTGGAAAAAACTCATGTGGTTCACTTTCGGTAGTGTCGCGGCCCGTTTACGGTAGTCTCGAGGTTCACTTTTCATAGTATTGCGGTTTACCAATGCTCGACATGAAGTGCACTCCACCTCGTTTGCGAAAATTACGTCCCACAAAAAAAGAAAATTTACGTCCCACAAAAAATAAATCATGCAGTGCACTTATGTGTCCAATGAAGTGTGTTTTTTAGTCTAAATAAGTGAGGTTTTCTGTCTGATGCAGTACGACTTGCTTACGGTAGTCTCGAGGTTCACTTTTCATAGTATTGTGGTTCACCAACACTCGACATGAAGTGCACTCCACCTCGTTTAGGAAAAATTACGTCCCACAAAAAAGAAATCATGCAGTGCACTTGTTTTTTCGATGAAGTGCAGTTGTTCGTCCGATGCAGTGCGGTTTTCAGTCGGATGAAGTACCCACGTCGATTTGGGTGTCGCGAAAAACAGAGTGTCTGCATTTCGGTAAATTTAAAACTGCTCTCAAACTGTAAAGAATTAGAGAGAGTGTTCTACATGAAAAAGTTGCTTCTCATCGATATCTTTCCAACGGCATATAATTTGAATCATTTCGACAACCGGTTTGTAAAATTTTCGTGAAAAACGGCCGCTGCCACTCGTCGTCTCCCGCATGATTTTTAAAACGAATTTAAAACTATAAGGAATCTCAAAACCATTTCTACATATGAAAGTTGCGCCTTGTCCATAGCTTTCCAACGACTTATTACACGCCTCGTTTCGACAAACGGTTCAAGAACTAGAGCAAAAACACTACCAAAAATTGCAAAATTTTCAAAAAAACATAATTCCGTGATTTAGTAAATTCGAAATTGCTCTTAAACCGTAATGAATTAGAGAAAATATTAGATATGAAAAAGATGAGCCTCGACGATATCTTTCCAACGGCGTATCATTTGCCTTATTTTTATGAGTGGTTTAGAAAAAATCACGAAAATACGCTCGCTGCCACTTGTCATCCGCCGCACCATTTTTGAAACTGCTCTTAAACCGAGAGGAATCTCGAAAAGTGTTCAACATGGCGAAGTTGCGCCTAATCAATAGCTTTTCAACAGTATATTATACGCCTCGTTCCGATAAACGGTTTAAAAATTTGAGCGAAAACAGTACCGTAAAAACACTGCGTGCAGTTTTTTTTCGACACGAAGTTCACTCGTGTGAGTACTGCAGCACAGTTGGTTCAAACAATGACATGCACTTGCATTGAGCGCGCGGTGCGGAAGTGTTATCAGAATAACTATTCTGATAATATTATCAGAATAGACCGGATGTATATATATATATATATAGACAAGGTATTACTTACCTTTGTTCTCCTCGAGCTGCCTCTTGGCAAGACCGAGCTCTTTCTCGGACCGCTCAAGGTTCTACTTCAATGCGGCGACCTCCGCAGTTAGTGCGGCAGAGGTCAGCAGCGAAGCCTGCATACGCATATCGACATACTTGTATTAGACTCCTACAGGTATTATTTGATCCTCTATTCAGCTTTTCTTTGTGAACACCAAACAGAGCATCAACAAGCAATTAACACTAGCCTATTACCGCTATTACACATATTACATCCACTAGGCTTCAAAGTTCACCACCAGTACAAATATAGGGAACAAAGCAGCATATTACATACACTGGTCGTCAAAATTGGCCACCAGTGCAAATAAACGCGGCAGCAAAACAAGAGCATAACTGAAACAACTTCAGAAGAGCTCAAGAAACATGGTATCCACCATGCTGGCAATAAGCTTAGCAAGCTTATTAGCTTTGTCCTGTTTGGCGCTAAAATCCTCCAACACTTGCTGTTGCACCAGAAAGTATGCATCTGAATGCTCCAGGGACTTCCGCAGTCCTTCCGCTTCTTGTCGCAGCACAGCTGATCGATGTCTTTCAGCTTGTAGTTCAGACTTAAGAAACCGAACTGATTCAGATAGTGAGTTTGAATAGCTTGTGCAAGCGGTAGTGGCTAATAACTCCAACACTAAACCAAGACAGGAGTTTGGGGTTGTCTCATTGTCTTCGAGATAGTCTTCCTTAGTTGTTTTATCAAATTTGTTGGAGACCAACAAGGATGTGTCACTATCCTGAACCTTATCTGCATTACTTCCTTTACCATTCCTTAATAAGGCACTCTTCCCCAATATTCTGTCAGCATTATAAAAGAAGAAACAAGCAGACTCATAACAGTTTAGCAAGTACTAGTATATGAAACTCATTTCGGTGAACCAGTTCATTAGTAAGGTGGACAGGATTAAACTACCAAGTCTTCTATTGCCAAGTACTAGCACATAATAAAAGCATCAACCAAACATATATCTATGTCCTATGGTCGCTGCATTGTCTTGCCAAATCAAAATAGAGACACGGTTCAAATCATATCAGTTCAAGACAAAGCAGCAGTGAAATAATACAAAGTGTGGGAAACTACACGGCACAACAAGATTTCAGATGGGCACCACAGATCTACATGTACAACAACACTATTGGATTTGTTGTGATGCTAGTAATGTGCATGATATGAGAAGTCAACTGTATACACAATTGAAATTGAAATCAACAGAGCTATTGATAAGAGCAAGCCTGTTAAAGAAACATGCGTGAACATACTTGCTATGCCATTGCAGTTTCGATTGGATCCTTCAATTTAAAAATAAGTTTGTATGAGAAAATACAGTGATACAAGAGCAAAGCAGTATGCACGATAGCAATCATAGTTAAAAAAGGTGCGCCTAAGCGAGCGCTTAAGCGTGCCTAGGCTCTAGGCGTTGGAGAAATGCATTGCGCATAACTACGCTTAATCTGTGCATAACTGCGCATAAGCATGCGCTTTGGTCAGTAAAGTGCATGGCGGTGGCAAAACACACAATTAATGCCTAGCACTTTTTTGAACTATGATAGGGATGGAATCTTAAATTAGAACAGTTGTTCTTCAGGTTTAGGCACTTGTTCTACATGAAAAGAGTATAGTAAGACGCAAGAATATAGTACTTAAAATTAGAAAATGAGCTCATAGACCTTACCACATTCTTGGTTCGGGACCAGTACAGAACAAGGTGTTCCCAGTCATCATCTAGTCAAAGTTTCTCAGGAGAATGTAAGGGGATTGGATGAGTTTCTTTGCCGGTGAAGTATGTTTTCTTCAGGTAATTCCGATACTGCCACCAAGCATTCTTGAAGATAGCAGAGGTATTAGCACAGGTTACCTCATCTGAGTTTCCAAATCGGTCCTTCTCTATAGAGAAAAATGGGAAAATTTTCTGTATTATAACCATCATGGAGGTAGGATGTATGGGACAAAGCAAAGTAATTGCCATGAATAACATTACTTACACATAACTCCTGGACAAACACCTGCAACTGGCATTTTCCTTCATCTACAGTATAATATTTCCAAGATGGGAAGATACGCACATATGATTTAACAACATCAAATGCAATAGATGCTAAACTACGACTAGTTGGTTGTGCTTCCTCCACAGGAATAGGCGTACTAACTGGTGGAGTTGGGGTTCGCCGTGTTAGCACTAGCCCTTTGGGCACTAGAGCTGCCTTACTAACTGCTCTTGTTTGGGAGCTCTATGGTGGGGATGGTGCTATGTCAACAGGAACTGGGTTACTATCTGCTGGGGTGGGGTTAGATTGGGTGAAGCTGGTTCTCTGTCCATCGCAGTAGGGGTACAATCTGCGAGAGTTTGGGTTATGTGTGGTAGGGCTGGTTCTCGTGCATGTACAACCAGGGTGCTATCTCCACCAAGAGGTAGCACTATTTTATTTGAAGACTATGTTTTTAGTCCGCTAGATGCTGGCATCACCCGCTCCAATTCAAATGGCTGATAAACAGGAAACATAGTTGAATGTACAGACATTGTATGAGAGACAGATGCAATAGATAGTGTGAAAAAAAGAGGTCATGAAATAGTTGACATGTATATTGTTTAACTAAAATGGATAGCATGACATAATTTCACATATATGATGTCTATCTAAACTGGATAGCATAGCATAACATAATTCAAAGATATGATAAATAACTAAACAGGATCGCATGACAAAATTCACCTACATGTTATCTAAGTAATTAGGATCGCATCATTTAATTCACATATGTGATTTATATGCTAAACAGAGGGCATTAGATATGATGTCTGAACTAAGAACATCGTGTTGAATGTTGTGTATATGATTTCTAATCTATGCAATGCAAGACACCATATGCATGATATGAGCAGTATAACCATGCCAAGTTAGAGAATACACCTCGGTGGGAGAATAGGACTGGTCATCTGTCTCTGAATCCATCTCTGAGGACCTATCAGGACCCAACAAGAGATCTGCTTTGACAGGTAGCACTGTCTGCTCTGAAGGCCTTGTTTTCACTCTAGATTTTTCAATCTCCCACCCAAATGGCTGATTCACAAGAAGAGTAGTTTAATGTACAAACATTGTCGACAAATGGAAATGTAATGAAGAAAAGGATGGGAAAGATATCATTTCAAATATATGATGCCTGGTTAAATAGGATGGCATTGCACATTTCACGTATATTATGGCTGGCTAGAAGAGATGAGACTGCACAATTCCCATATATGATATAGAAAGTAAACAGGTGGCATTACAGAACACGCCTAAACTAAGCAGATGACATATATGATATCAAGAGTAGGCACTACAAGGCAACATATGCATGATATGACTAACATCATCATGCCAAGGTAGAGCAAACACCTTGGTGCATAAATAGGAATGGTCAGCGGCGTCTGAATCCACCTCAGAATAGATATCTTCCTATGGATTACAATCTGGAGAGGGGTGGGGAGGGTTTGCCATTGAACCCACTATGGAGCGATGTATGCATGACATTGTATTGCCGTGCAAAACTCTTCTCTTTTTCTCTACATGTTCAGCATGACTGTGTACAATATCTGACATGCATACGAAAAAATATGGTGAGATTATGTAAGGAGAGCATGCGGAAATTTAGAGTGATGGTAACAACCAGTGGATGGATCCAAACATAATGATAGCAGGCTGATGATTGCTTTAATTTAATAAAAAGACAGATGATGATTGCTTTACTATTTGTTTCCCACCCAAGATGAACAACATAGCCATACCCTAGGTGAACCAGATATTAGACAGAGATACTATTCATTGCTTCCTTGATATGTGCCCCACAACTAATTTAGAACTCAAGTTTGAAGATTAATTTGGACCTGACTTGGAGTCCAAGAGGTGAACAGGATGATAAAGTAGCAGGTAATTTTAAGCAATGCATAACATAAGCAGAATCAAAAGAGTGCGACCTCTCTTATGGACCCATGTACTCCTCAGGTTGATCTGCTGAGTCGATGATGGTGATGCCGTTGCGTGGGTGCCGATGGCAGGGAAGGAGATCTGAGGCGGCGAAGGACGGTCAGGGGTCGTGGTGTCTGGTTTGGTGGATGTTTCTGTCGATGGAGCACCTCAGACGAGGTGGACGACGTCGCGGCAGGAGCAGGACAAACCACACAAAGTTCCCTTCGACACCTACCTATAACTGAAGTAATTATGTAAGGGCTCATTTGGCTTGCATGATTCTAAAAACGCAGGGATAGGAAAAACACCGGAATAGGATAGGAATGCACATGGTAAACAGAGCATTTGTAAACACAGGATTTCTGTCAACTTGGGTGTTTGGTTTACAGGAATTGGAAGAGCAGAGGAATGCAAAGAAACATGGCCAAAATAAAGTGAAACCATATGAAAGCGTGTATAGTCAGAATGTTATTCTGCCACTAATGCACTTGGTCTTGTTTTCATGCATAGGATTTTGAAAAGTAGGTCCAGCTGGATGTTTTTCTTCATTCCTTTCAACAAAATGCATGAATAATTGAATAGTAGAGTGCCATTGGAAAATTCAATATTGCTATGTTTTTCCGTCAAACCAAAATAGCCCTAATGGATCGACATGAATGTATAGTAATAACTGATGCAACAAGTGTACAACCTCTTTGTTGTGGCCGTGTCGACCTCAGCATCATTGGGTTGGTCGCTGAAGCAGTTGAGGCAGAGGTGGCTGTCGGAGGTGTGGACGAAGATCTGAGGAATTTGTAGACGGTGTCCAGGGCACTTGTAACACCCACGATGTGGCTATATCTCCCACGTGTCGGAGCACGACTTAGAGGCATAACTGCATTGTAGGCATGTCGCAAGAGGGGCAATCTTTACACATCCCATGTACTGAATAAGAAAGAGGTACAGAGTTGGCTTACAATCGCCACTTCACACAATACAAGAATAAAGCATTACATCATACAGATACAAACAAGGTCCGACTACGGAACCAAAATAAAAGAAGGCTACCCCTGATGCTACAGATCCCCGATCGCCCCAACTGGGCTCCACTACTGATCAACTAGAAATGAAACAACTCAACGCACACGATCTTCATCGAGCTCCTCCTTGAGCTCGGTTGCGTCACCTGCACGGAATCATCGGCACCTGCAAGCTGGTTTTGAAAGTAAATTGTGAGTCACGGGGACTCAGCAATCTCACACCCTCGCGATCAAGACTATTTAAGCTTATGGGTAGGGTAAACGTATGAGGTGGAGCTGCAGCAAGCACTAGCATATATGGTGGCTAACTTACACAAAAGAGAGCGAGAAGAGGAGGCAAAGCACGGTCGAGAATCTATGATCAAGAAGTGATCCTAGACTATTTACGTTCAAGCATAACTCCAACACCGTGTTCACTTCCCAGACCCCGCCGAGAAGATACCATCACAGCTACACACGCATTTGATGCATTTTAATTAAGTTAAGTTTCAGGTTTTCTACAGCCAGACATTAACAAATTCCCATCTGCCCATAACCGCGGGCACGACTTTTGAAAGTTCAAATCCCTGCAGGGTGTCCCAACTTAGCCCATCACAAGCTCTCACGGTCAACGAAGGATATTCCTTCTCCCAAGACAATCCGATCAGACTCGGCATCCCGGTTACAAGACATCTCGACAATGATAAAACTAAACCAGCAAAGCCGCCCGATGTGCCGACAAATCCTGATAGGAGCCGCACATATCTCATTCTCAGGGCACACCGGATGAGCGCTCCGTACAGCTAAAACCAAACCTCGAGTTTCCCTGAGGGGGCGCTGCAAAGAACTCTAGTTTGGACCAACACTTAGAGGAGCACTGGCCCGGGGGGGGGGGTTAAAATAAAGATGACCCTTGAGTCTGCAGAACCCAAGGGAAGGTGGTAGGTTGTTACCGCAAATGGTAAAACCAAGGTTGGGCCTTGCTGGAGGAGTTTTATTCAAGGCGAACTGTCAAGGGGTTCCCATTCTAACCCAACCGTGTAAGGAATGCAAAATCAAGGAACATAACACCGGTATGACGGAAACTAGGGCGGCAAGAGAGGAACAAAACACCAAGCATAAGGCCGAGCCTTCCACCCTTTACCAAGTATATAGATGCATTAATTAAATAAGAGATATTATGATATCCCCACAAAATATCCATGTTCCAACAAGGAATAAACTCCAATCTTCGCCTGCAACTAGCAACACTATAAGAGGGGCTGAGCAAAGCGGTAACATAGCCAAACAATGGTTTGCTAGGACAAGGTGGGTTAGAGGCTTGACATGGCAATATGGGAGGCATGATATAGCAAGTGGTAGGTATCGCGGCATAGGCATATCAATATTGCGAGCAACTGGCAAGCAAAGATAGAAGTGATTTCAAGGGTATGGTCATCTTGCCTGAGATGCCGCAAGGAAGAAGAACGAGGCCATGAAGAAGACAAACAGACATAGTCGAATAGATCCTCACAAATGCAACGTTAACGGAACCAACCCGAAGAAGCAACACCGGAAAGAAACAAACCACATAGTAAACAACCACCACATGAACATGGCATGATGCACAATCAAGTATGATGCATGTCAGGTTTAATGAAGCATGGCATGGCAAAGTGCACAAGCAATCCTACAAATTAAGTGGAGCACAATATGCAACTCCGTTGCATATTGACGAAACACCACTTCAATTATTTAGTTCGATCTCGTTTATGTTCTCAACAATATTAAATGTTGATTAACATGGCAAGAGGTGAGGCATAAGTAAACTAACTATCTAGACAAGTTTAAATGAGGCCGGAACAACAAACAACATGTCCGGAAACTCCTCATGTGCATATTTTAAGGTTTGGTACTTATCTTCCCTAAACACAATTTTAGAGTTGTTAAACATGCAAGGTGAAGCCACCATGTTAAACTAGGCAATTTTCTACCCCATTTACATATAAAGTTTGTTAAGTTTGGAGCTACGGTTATTTAGTTATGAAACAAATCATTTTAACATGGCATATGAGCAAAATTACACAAATAGCCTTTTAAACATTTTTAACATGCATCAAAGTTGGATGTGAAACTAGATGATATTCTAGTCAAGTTACATATATAAATTATTTAGATCCGATGCACGGTTGTGAAGTTATTAAATGCATGAAGTTTAGGGGCCATTATGCAAAACTGGCACTCTCTGGAAAATAGCTAAATCACAGAGCCTAAAAAAACTACATGGGCCGGAACTGCTGGCCTAACAGCGGGAAAAGGAAAAAAAGAACATGAGGCGCAGGGACTTCTCACCCATGGGCCAAACCCAGTCGGAGGAAGATGCAGGCCGCGAAGGGAGGCACTGGGCCTCATCTGCTTGTGGCCCATGCGATCACTAGAGCTGGGCTAGGGCGCTGCGCTACGCGTGAAGCAGAGGAGGGGGGTCATGCTCGACGCAGAGTCAATGCCGGCACTTCCTCATCCTGTCGCTCGAAGTAGCGGAAGCAAGGGCGCGACTCCGACAAGGAAGATGGACAGCGTTCTCAGGCGTAGAGAGGTGCGGCTCCGGCGGAGTCAGCAAGGAGCGGCAAGGGACGCGGGACTCGGCAGGTCCGAGGCCAGGGCGGCAGCATCCATGGCGAGGCTCGGTGAGGATGAAGACAGCGCAGGAGAGGAGCTCCTCAGGCGATGGCGTTGTTACAAAGAACAGAGAGAGGGAGAGAAACGAGTGAGACAGAGGGAGCAGCGAGGGAGACGAAGGAAAGAAGCAGGGGTGCGAGACAGGGCCTGGAGTCGTCGAGTTGGTCGCCGACATGAGGAGGCAGGGAGCAGGGGCCTCGGTTGCTACTGCTGTTCACCGGCAGCGACTGGATCAGGATGAGCTTGCTCTGGCGAGATGCATGCAGAGGAGGCAGGGGTCGAGAGGCGCGGAAGGTGACAAGGCGGCGGCAACTCTCTCGATCCCTTCGGGGAACAAAGCAAGAGGGGGGGCTCGCTGGTTTGACTGGGATGGATCCCAAGGAACCAGGTGGAGTGGCGGCTGTGGCTGGTGGTTTTGGATCAATAGGGGATCCCAAGGAGGAGGAGATAGTGGGCTGGCGGCGGCGGAGGATGGGACATGATCCCTAGTTTCTAGGGTTTGGTCTAGATTTAGACTAGGGACTATATATAAGGAAAGAGGGAGAGTTTAGGGGTAATCCATCCCTCCAATTAAAATCTAGTGGTCGAGAAAAATACACTAGGAAGTCCAAATAAGAAATCGGTGATCTTTAGAAGATGTTTGGGGATGATCCGGACCCAACGGTGACGACTGTCCGGGTTGGGTCCGGGACAGCATTCGGGCGCGCGCGCGAGGAGGTCCGCGGGTGGACGAGAGAGTTTAGGTAGGGCCTGAGGGTGAGTGGTAGTGGGCTGTGCAGAAGGCCTCAGGCTGAGAGAAGAGAAAAGAGAGGGCCCGACAGCAGTTTCCGGAGACCGAAAACGTCCGTCGATAGACCGGCTATACTGCCGCTATAGTTTAACGGTTGGGCTATGAAACGGACTCCGAACACGATGAAATTTGGCAGGCTGTCTTCCTACACTAAAATAAGACTGCACGCCAACTTTCAATCCATTCCGGGAACATTTTCCGGTCACTTGTAAAATAATATTTCGGACGTGCCGCGGGCGCGTGCAAGTGTGTCTGGGCTCAGAACGGACAACGGAAAGAACGGGGAGACCTGGACAGATGCAAGTTTTGAAAACATGAATATGCAATGCACATGATGACATGACAAGAATGCAACACGCAAACAAATGACATGGCAACGACGGTGAATAACTGGAAGACACCTGGCGCATCGGTCTCGGGGCGTCACAACACTCCACCACCATGAGAGGATCTCGTCTCGAGATCTACAATGGCACCGGAGGGAAACCGAAAAGGAAGAGAAGAGGTAAAACTAATTGCTTCTTTGACAAACGAGTGAACCCATGAACCTTGAGAGTTGAACAAATTGAAAGAAAGAATACGGCGAAGGTGAACAAAGTTGAAAACACGCCGTTAGATAAGAGGAACAAGGAACCTTACTAGAACCTTGTAGGTTGAAAGACATAAGAAAAGGGTTGCAATGGACAAGGAGTACATGCAGGCACTCCGGTAGAAACGAGATGTACAAGGAACGATAAGGATCAATTACGACAACACTCAGTTGGAAAATGGAAGGTAAAGAATATGATCTTGGCAAAATGAAAGCACTTGGATGAGACTCCAGTTAGAAGAGGAATGATAGCCACAACACTTCGGTTAATTGGATAAGAATGAAAAGAACATGATCCTGACAAAACAAGAACATGGGTTGAATTGAGCAACATCACAATGCCTCCGGAAGAAAAGAAAGAATGGAAATGGAATGAACAGAGGGAACACAAGATCTTGAGAGAGCATGCTTACAATAAATGCTTGAATGGAATTGTTGGAAAACCAACAATGAAAAGAGTAAGCTTGTTGTGGGCTTATAGAGAACATCTCAAAATTATGAGGTGAAATTCTGCCACTAATGGAAACGATAGATTGGACTGATATCAACAAGGAGATGAGAAGCTTATTCCACCGGGAGGAAAAAAATGAAGAACTTGGATCATTTATAAGCACCATAAAAGCAACAATCCTTAGGGAAAGCTTAAGGTGAAATATAACCCAAGATAACTCCAATGAAGAGATTGGTGGATTTAAAATATCTCATTCTTAACAACATGTGAATCATGAAACATGAACCTCAAATTATCAAGAATGACATAATACCACCTCCAATGATACGGAAGAAGAATTGCACTCCGGATAGCAAGATGAAGAATGCTTGAGCTCCTCTGAAAGAATCTCGATGAACACTTCGAGAAGGAATTAAATCCTTGATGAACCATCATGTAGAGCCTCCATGAATAACTCCGGTAACAAAAGGATGAACGATCGAAATAAAAGAGAGGTTGAAAATACAAGGTGAAACCTTGTAATGATTTCGATGGATCTCCGTGGTGATATACTTGCGAGAGCTTGGAACTCCGGAAAAAAGAAAAGATGAAACATGTGAAATCGAGAATTTATTCATCATGAAGAAACTCCGAAGGAAGGAATTGGTCACTTGGATGAAACAAGAATAAGAATTATGTTATGCGTATCCTTCACCAATTTAAATTGATGACAATCAGCAGATTTGGCATACTACTCATTCCCGTAGAAAAGATTAAGATAGATATAGCGTAAACTTGAGAAGGTCTTCGACGAACAACTGGTAGAATTGGATAGAATGAATGAATTGATATGATAACCAAGGAAGAGAAACTCTTGAATGAACCACCAAAAGAATTGAAAATGAATGAGGAAAAGATAAGGAAAAACACCGGTAAGAATTATAAAATGAACGAAGATACTTGAGAGAATTTAGATGCAAGTGAACAAAGAAATCATGAGCTGATTTAGATAATACTTGAATGAAGCACCGGTAAGATTTGGAGAATGATAACTGAAAGCTGAGAATGAATAAACCTGAATTGATGGCCTCCGGATAATCAAACTGAAAAAATACTCCTGAATTACTCCGGATGGGCGAAAAGAATGTTCACAATCGAAAACAATTATGAGAGGATGGCATCAAGCTAGAACCATGAATCTTGAAGAGAACATATAAGATTTAGAGGAAAACTCTTCTTTGGTTTTCAAATGTTGAGAATGACCACGAGAAAAAACCACCATGAGTTGTTGAGACACTCCGGTATGAAAATTATAAAGGTTGAACCAACAATGAAAGAATTTGACAGATCTTGGAGAAATACATATGACTGATGATAACTCATTCTTACGTCGAACTTCCAAAAGAATTTAGGATCGCTCCAGGTAAATAAGAAGAGTCAGGTAAGATCCTGGGAAAAGACCTGTGGGTTAGGGCCCACTCAAGAGAAACACCATTGAAATGATTACTTGAAAAGGAGATAGCACCGGTTGAATAAAATGGCTTGAGTAAGATAAGACCTCGAAATAGGTTGAACGGATCTTGGATGACAAGACTAGCCTTCTGAGATATCTTCAGCACTCCGGAACAATAGAATAGCGAGAAGTGGATGATTATGAGGTGCAACGGCATGGGAAAGCATTTGAAATGAGTTAAAGGATATGATCAACACCAAAAGCTTGAATTGGATCCACCGGAGAAGAAAGAGAACAAAGAATGATGAACTTAAGCTCCGTTAGTATCTTCATGAGAATCACAGGATACGAACATTGACTGAAAAGAACGAAGAGACTTCACATGAATAAAATGGATATTTGATTAAGAAATCTGAGTCCTTGAAGAAAAGGGTGGGTGGGCGGGAATACAAAGGCAACTTAGAGACGGATGAAAACAAACACCATTGAGAAGAACTGATAGTTGATCTTGCGGATGTTGAAATGATCGGATCCACTTGAAGAGAAACACGCCGGTTGACAAGGATTGACATGACAAACTCGATGATCGAGAAAGATTGGTATCCGCATAGAAATATGAGAACACCGCTTAGGAAAGGTATGGAATGAACATTTTACTTCGAAGCAACTCGAATGCCACAACTGAAAACAAAACAAGGATTGGCTTGCATAATAAGCCGGAACAAACATTTGATAGAGATTTCGTCCAAAGTTTTCGTGGTCGGGCCCACACGGGCTCGATCGTACAGCACCATCATGTACAAGGCAGTTCACATGACATACGAAGCATCCCCGAGTCAGCATAGCCAAGGACTCTTTAAGACACAACGAGACCACTGTAAAACCAACCGTGGATGGGCGGACCACTAGGCGTCGAACCCCAATCTCATATCATACATCTGTCGGGACGATATCCTAAGAGTGTCACGCCCTCGATGCGGCTATATGTCCCACGTGTCGAAGCACGACTTAGAGGCATAACCGCATTGAAAACAATGTCGCAAGTGAGGTAATCTTCACACAACCCATGTAATACATAAGGGAAAGAGATACATAGTTGGATTACAATCGCCACTTCACACAATTACATGAATAAAGCATTACAACATCCAAATACAAACAAGGTCCGACTACGGAACCAAAATAAAAGAAGAACCCCAAATGCGACAAAGGTCCCCGATCGACCCCAACTGGGCTCCACAACTGATCAACTAGAACGAAACAACACAAATGGCAAGATCTTCATCGAGCTCCTCCTGAGCTTGGTTGCATCATCTACACGGACTCATCGGCACCTGCAAGCTAGTTTTGGAAGTATCTGTGAGTCACGGGGACTCAGCAATCTCGCACCCTCGCGATCAAGACTATTTAAGCTTATGGGTAAGGTAAAGGCATGAGGTGGAGCTGCAGCAAGCGACTAGCATATATGGTGGCTAACATACACAAAAGAGAGCGAGAAGAGAAGGCAAAAGCACGGTCGAAAAAATTATGATCAAGAAGTGATCCTAGAACAACCTACGTCAAGCATAATTCCAACACCGTGTTCACTTCCTGGACTCCGCCGGAAAGAGACCATCACGGTAACACACGCGGTTGATGTATTTTAATTAAGGTTAACTTCAGGTTTTCTACAACCGGACGTTAACAAATTCCCATCTACCCATAACCGCGGGCACGGCTTTCAAAAGTTCAAATCCCTGCAGGGGTGTCCCAACTTAGCCCATCACAAGCTCTCACGGTCAATGAAGTAATAGACCTCCTCCCGAGACATTCTGATCAGACTTGGTATCCCAGTTCTACAAGACATTTCTACAGGGTAAAACTAAACCAGCAACACCGCCCGAATGTGCCGACAAATCCCGATAGGAGCTGCACATATCTCTTTCTTAGGGCACACTCAGATGAGCTCTCCATACAACTAAAACCAAACCTCGAGTTTCCCCGAGGGGGCACTGCACAGGACTCTAGTTTGGACCAACACTCAGAGGAGCACTGGCCCGGGGGGGGGGGTAAAATAATGATGACCCTTGGGCTGGCCGACCCAAGGGAAAGAAAAGGCTAGGTGGCGAATGGTAAGACAAATGTTGGGCATTGCTGGAGAAGTTCTAATTCAAGGCGAACTGTCAAGGGGTTCCCATTATTACCCAACCGCGGAAGGAACGCAAAATCCGGGAACATAACACCGATATGACGGAAAACTAGGGCAGCAAGAGTGGAACAAAACACCGGGCATAAGGCCGAGCCGTCCACCCTTCACCAAGTATATAGATTCATTAATATAACATGGTAATATAATAATATCCCAACAAGTAAAATAATGTTCCAACAAGGAACGGTCTCCAATCTTCACCTGCAACTAACAACGCTATAAGAGGGGCTGAGTAAAGCAGTAACATAGCCAATCAACGGTTTGCTAGGACATGGTGGGTTAGAGGTTTGACATGGCAATTTGGGAGGGTTGAAAGCAAGTGGTAGGCATCGTAGCATTGGCATAGCAAAAGAGCGAGCATCTAGCAAAGCAAAGATAGTAGTGATTTCGAGGGTATGATCATCTTGCCTGCAAAGTTGTCAGAGTTGACTGGATCCTCGAAATCAAACTCAACGGGCTCCTCGTTAGAGAACTCGTCTCCCGGCTCTACCCAAACAAGACAAACAAGCAACAAGGACACAATCAACCACGTGCAAACTCAAACAACATGATGCAAAGATGGTATGCTATGCGGGATGCATATGCAAGATTTGACAAGAGATGCATGGACCTGGCCTCAACTTGGAAATACAAGTGTGCCACTGGAAAGATGAGATTAAATCTCTTGAAAACGATATAAAGAACGCCGGAATCGGAGTCACGGTTTGGAAATGGCAAGCGATTCAAATATGGCCACGTTCTGCGATTTACAGCAAGTAGCCATCTAAATGCAACAAGATGAACATGCTACAGCACCCAAACATGGCATCAAAATACATGGCAGGAATCCATTCATGATGCTTAACAAAAGACTAGCACTGAGCTATGGCCAATTCATCCATTAACAGGTTCAAACAAGCATGGCAAAAATGCATTTGGTAAACAGATCTCAGACTTCGTGAAATTAACACTTGTCTGGAATTCCAGATCAGATAGCGCTCTTCGGAGCAACAAAACTACATGCTACATGACATGAACATGGCAAGGTAAAGCATGGCATGGAGCTACTCAAAGAGCTTAACAAAAATCCCTTAGTGACCTTGAGCCAAAAGGAATCAGAAAATACATTTGCAAGCATGTGAACATGGCAAAAACATAATCAGTTCTCAGACTTAGTGAAAACTGGAACATGCTGAAACAGATATCAAGTAGGCATGTTTACGAGCTCGATGCACTCACTACAGAGCAAGGCATGACAATAAAGCATACACCCATCAAGAATACACAAAATACAAGCTAGACATGGCAAGAACAATACCATAGCATGCACGGATCAACTACAACATCATCGGCAAAATTGCTAACAAGTAGACAATCTGCCCAGATTCACGAAATAGCAAAAGTAGAGCTTGATTGACTCAAGCTAGGGTGCTCCATAATTGCAAACAAAGACATGGATGGATAGAGCACTACAAGAATAACAAAACATCCTTACTGATCATCCTCAAAAGAGGCACGGATCACTAGGAAACAACATGAACATATGGCCATATGAGATAAACAGGTCAAGGACTTAGTGGAAATGCTAAGTCCCTGAAATCAGCATTACCAAGTGCCTCACTTTGCAAGCTTGTGCTAGTCACCACACACATCACAAAAAAACATGGGTTGCACCTCTGGAAAGATGGCAAAACCCTTAACAAAACATATGTAGAGCTCATGGGCATAACATGCACACAATAATCATGGCCAAAATGACAAATATCTAAATGGAGCAACAGATCTGATAATTATCTCAACTAGCATACTTCCAACAGCATTTCGGGCATCAAGATTAACTCAAATGAAAATGATGCAATGAGATGAAATGATGTTCTCTCTGAGACGAACATTTTGATAGGCTATATGCCCAAAATGGAGTTACGGATGAGAAGTTACGATGCTGTGAAGTATGCAAAAAAATATAGAAGAGAGGGAGAAAGTCAACCGCGCGAGATCTAGGGTTTCCAGATCGGGCCGGTACTGTAGGTGGCGCGACTCCCGAGGATCACCGTCGCCGGGGTCGAGGTCGGAGGTCACTGGAGCCCAGATCCGGCGAGGGGAGGCGAGGGCGAGGCGGCGGTGGCCGGATCTGCGGCCGGGCGACGAGGGACGGCGAGGGGGTCGCGGTGGAGGGGAGCTGCCGGCGTTGCGGTGCTCCGGCGAGAGGGCGGCGAGCTCGCGGCAATGGCGTGTGGCGGCC
>NC_041384.1:579194376-579230304 GCF_002162155.2 Triticum dicoccoides | reverse complement strand
GCGATTGGTCGGCGGCGGCGGGCGGACGCGTCCGGCTCCGTCCGGACGTGTCCGGCGGCGGCGGGCGGACGTGTCCGGCTCCGTCCGGACGTGTCCGGCGGTGGCGGTGGATGGATCTAGGGTTAGGGGGAGAATGGAACCGCGAATTTCGGAGGTGGTCTTTATATAGAGGTAGAGGGAGCTAGGAGTGTCCAAATGAGGTGCGGTTTTGGGCCACGCGATCGTGATCAAATGGTCGAGAGGATGGAAGTTGTTTTGGTTGGAGTTGGGCCAAAATGGAGGGGTGTTGGACTGCAACACACACGAGGCCTTTTCGGTCCCTCGGTTAACCGTTGGAGCATCAAACGAAGTCCAAATGGTACGAAACTTGACAGGCGGTCTACCGGTAGTAAACCAAGGCCGCATGGCAAGTCTCGGTCCAATCCGGAAATGTTTAACCCCCACACATGAAAGAAAGGTAGAAATAACCACCGGAGGAGAACGAAGCGCCGGAATGCAAAACGGACAATGGGGAAAATGCTCGGATGCATGAGACGAACACGTATGCAAATGCAATGCACATGATGACACGATATGAGATGCATGACATGCAAGCAATGACAACGCAAAAACAGCAAATAACTGGACGACACCTGGCACATCGGTCTCGGGGCGCTACAAAGAGCTACTTGAATTCCCACTTATAAACTCCTGAAACTTTCTGGTTATGCAATCAGGTGTTGGGGATACAGGGGAAGCATAATATCTCACCCAAAGCTAGCAAAACCTTCATCCAGCTGTATCCATCCTTCAACACATAACCAAGAAACCTTTGGAAATCATTTACCTCAACCTTTGAAAAGCATCCATTATACGAGTTATGGCAATACTCCCTAACTCCCGCCCCAGTACTGGGTGGCGTCGAGGTTATCTCACCAACAACTGCATAAAAGAGATTTTCGATGTCGGCGAACTCAGGTATTCCAAAACTGCAACGATAAAATTGTGATGACAACACCTCGGAGCTCAACTCCCCGGGACACTGCCACAACCCCTAAATGTCAGGAGGCACCAAGAACAATGTTCTCGTCACAAAACCATCGGAATGATTCCAAGATACCCGCGTGATCCTAAAAAAAATTAGTGAAATTTGAGAAGAGAAGAGTCAAAACTCAACGTCAGGAGGCCTCACCAGAGCGACGAGGGGACTGAGGAGTAAAAAGAATCCTACTCTCCGATATATATAATCCTAAATGACTCAAAAAAAATTTCTAGACTCAACAACGCCAGCGATTCGACCAAGCAGGGGGCTCCTAAGTCGGGGAAGGCTCTGATACCAACTTGTAACACCCATGATGCGGCTATATCTCCCACGTGTCAGAGCATGACTTAGAGGCATAACCGCAATATTGTAGGCATGTCGCAAGAGGGGTAATCTTTACACATCCCATGTACTGAATAAGAAAGAGGTATAGATTTGGCTTACAATCGCCACTTCACACAATACAAGAATAAAGCATTACATCATACAGATACAAACAAGGTCTGACTACGGAACCAAAATAAAAGAAGGCTACCCCTGATGCTACAGATCTCCGATCGCCCCAACTGGGCTCAACTATTGATCAACTGGAAACGAAACAACTCAACGCACACGATCTTCATCGAGCTCCTCCTTGAGCTTGGTTGCGTCACCTGCACGGAATCATCGGCACCTGCAAGCTGGTCTTGAAAGTAAACTGTGAGTCACGGGGACTCAGCAATCTCACACCCTCGCGATCAAGACTATTTAAGCTTATGGGTAGGGTAAAGGTATGAGGTGGATCTGCAGCAAGCACTAGCATATATGGTGGCTAACTTACGCAAAAGAGAGCGAGAAGAGGAGGCAAAGCACGGTCGAGAATCTATGATCAAGCAGTGATCCTAGACTACTTACGTTCAAGCATAACTCCAACACAATGTTCACTTCCCGGACCCCGCCGAGAAGAGACCATCACGGCTACACACGCAGTTGATGCATTTTAATTAAGTTAAGTTTCGGGTTTTCTACAACCGGACATTAACAAATTCCCATCTCCCCATAATCGCGGGCACGGCTTTCAAAAGTTCAAATCCCTGCAGGGATGTCCCAATTTAGCCCATCACAAGCTCTCACGGTCAACGAAGGATATTCCTTCTCCCAAGACAATCCGATCAGACTCGGCATCCCGGTTAGAAGACATCTCGACAATGGTAAAACTAAACTAGCAAAGCCGCCCGATGTGCCAACAAATCCCGATAGGAGCTGCACATATCTCGTTCTCAGGGCACACCGGATGAGCGCTCCGTACAGCTAAAACCAACCCTCGAGTTTCCCCGAGGGGGAGCTGCGAAGGACTCTAGTTTGGACCAACACTCAGAGGAGCACTAGCCAGGGTGGGGGTTAAAATAAAGATGACCCTTGAGTCTGCAGAACCCAAGGGAAGGTGGTAGGTTGTTAGTGCAAATGGTAAAACCAAGGTTGGGCCTTGCTGGAGGAGTTTTATTCAAGGCGAACTGTCAAGGGGTTCCCATTATAACCCAACCATGAAAGGAACACAAAATCAAGGAACATAACACCGGTATGACGGAAACTAGGGCGGCAAGAGTGGAACAAAACACCAGGCATAAGACCGAGTCTTCCACCCTTTACCAAGTATATAGATGCATTAATTAAATAAGAGATATTATGATATCCCAACAAAATATCCATGTTCCAACAAGGAACAAACTACAATCTTCACCTGCAACTAGCAACGCTATAAGAGGGGCTGAGCAAAGCGGTAACATAGCCAAACAACGGTTTGCTAGGACAAGGTGGGTTAGAGGCTTGACATGGCAATATGGGAGGCATGATATAGCAAGTGGTAGGTATCGCGGCATAGGCATAGAAATAGAGAGAGCAACTAGCAAGCAAAGATAGAAGTGATTTCGAGGGTATGGTCATCTTGCCTCAGATCCTGCAAGGAAGACGAACGAGTCCATGAAGAAGACAAACGGACGTAGTCGAATGGATCCTCACAAACGCGACGTTAACGGAACCAACCTGAAGAATCAACACCGGAAAGAAACAAACCACATAGTAAACAACCACCACATGAACATGGCATGATGCACAATCAAGTATGATGCATGTCCGGTTTAATAAAGCATGGCATGGCAAAGTGCACAAGAAATCCTACAAATTAAGTGGAGCACAATATGCAACTCCGTTGCATATTGACGAAACACCACATCAATTATTTAGTTCAATCTTGTTTATGTTCTCAACAATATTAAATGTTGATTAACATGGCAAGAGGTGAGGCATATGTAAACTAACTATCTAGACAAGTTTAAATGAGGCCGGAACAACAAACAACAAGTCGGAAACTCCTCATGTGCATATTTTAAGGTTTGGTACTGATCTTCCCTAAACACAATTTTAGAGTTGTTAAACATGCAAGGAGAAGCCACCATGTTAAACTAGGCAATTTTCTACCCCATTTACATATAAAGTTTGTTAAGTTTGGAGCTACGGTTATTTAGTTATGAAACAAATCATTTTAACATGGCATATGAGCAAAATTACACAAACAGCCTTTTAAACATTTTTAACATGCATGAAAGTTGGATATTGTGAAACTAGATGAAATTCTAGTCAAGTTACATATATAAATTATTTTGATCCGATGCACGGTTGTGAAGTTATTAAATGCATGAAGTTTAGAGGCCATTCTGCAAAACTGGCACTCTCTGGAAAATAGCTAAATCACAGACCTAAAAAAACTACATGGGCCGGAACTGCTGGCCCAACAGCGGGGAAAAGGATAAAAACAACATGAGGCACTGGGACTTCTCACCCATGGGCCAATCCCAGTCGGAGGAAGATGTAGGCCGTGAAGGGAGGCGCTGGGCCGGATCTGCTTGTGTCCATGCGATCGCTAGAGCTGGGCCAGGGCGCTGCGCTACGCGTGAAGCAGAGGAGGGGGTTGTGCTCAACGCAGAGTCAACGCCGGCACTGCCTCATCCTGTCGCTCGAAGCAGGGGAAACAAGAGCGCGACTTCGACGAGGGAGATGGCCGGCGTGGAGAGGCGCGGCTCCAGCGGAGTCAGCAGGGAGCGACAAGGCGTGCGGGACTCGGCAGGTCCGAGGCCAGGGTGGTAGCATCCATGGCGAGGCTCGGTGAGGATGAAGACAGCGCAGGAGAGGAGCTCCTCAGGCGATGGCGCTGTTACAAAGAACAGAGAGAGGGAGAGAAACGGGTGAGATAGAGGGAGCAGCGAGGGAGACGAAGGAAAGAAGCAGGGGCGCGAGATAGGGCCTGGAGTCGTTGAGTTGGTCGCCGACGTGAGGAGGTGGGCAGCAGGGGCCTCAGTTGCTGCTGCTGTTCACCGGGAGCGATTGGATCGCGATGAGCTTGCTCCGGCGAGATGCGTGCAGAGGAGGCGAGGGTCGAGAGGCGCAAGAGGTGACAAGGGGGCGGCAACTCTCTCGATCCCTTCGAGGAACAAAGCAGGAGGGGGGCTCGCTGGTTGGACCGGGATGGATCCCGAGGAACCAGGTGGAGTGGCGGCTATGGCTAGTGGTTTTGGATCGGGAGGGGATCCCAAGGAGGAGCAGATAGTGGGCCGGCGGCAGTGGAGGATGGGACAAGATCCCTAGTTTCTAGGGTTTGGTCTAGATTTAGACTAAGGACTATATATAAGGAAAGAGGGAGAGTTTAGGGGCTAAGCTGTCCCTCCATTTAAAATCGAGCGGTCGAGAAAAATACACTAGGAAGTCCAAATAAGAAAATGGTAATATTTTAAAGATGTTTGGGGATGATCCGGACCCAACGGTGATGACTGTCCGGGTTGGGTCCGGGATAGCTTTCGTGCGCGCGCGCGAGGAGGGCCGTGGGCTGACGAGAGATTTTAGGTAGGTCCTATGGGTGAGTGGTAGTGGGCTGTGCAGAAGTCCTCAGGCTAAGAGATGAGAAAAGAGAGAGGGCCCGACAGCAGTTTCCGGAGACCGAAAACGTCCAATGATAGACCGGCTATACTGCCGCTATAGTTTAACGGTTGGGCTATCAAACGGACTCCGAACGCGATGAAATTTGACAGGCAGTCTTCCCACACTAATATAAGACCGCACGCCAACTTTCAACCCATTCTGAGAACATTTTCCAGCCACTTGTAAAATAATATTTCGGACGTGCCGCGGGCGCGTGCAAGTGTGTCTCGGCTCGGAACGGACAATGGAAAGAACGGGGAGACCTGAATAGATGCAAGTTTTGAAAACATGAAGATGCAATGCACATGATGACATGGCAAGAATGAAACACGCAAACAAATGACATGGCAATGACGGTGAATAACTGGAAGACACCTGGCACATCGTTCTCGGGGCATCATAGCACTGCTCTATTGTGATGGATCCTTCTGTCGTTGGAGCAGCCCCGGTGAGCCGTAAGACGTCAAGGCTGAAGCAGCACAAGACAGACATCGTCAATCTCAAGTGGGATTCTAATAGCATCTCCAATAGATGATGTAAAATAGATGTAAAATTTACATCACCAAAAACCACCCGACTACAACAGATGAGGTAAAAACTCTTGACTTTGAACTTAACTGTCGAAACTGAAATTTACTGTGGAATCTGAATGTTACTGCCAAAACTGAACGCAATGGTAGCAGAGAGGCACTTGACATGTAGTTTAGGGAGGGCCTGCAGTTCATCTTCAACCTGCACCCCCTGGGTCGCCAGCCACCACCGGCCGAACCGCCGGCCCGAGCGCCACCTCGCCGCACCGAAACAACTCCCCACTGTCGGTCCGCCGCCGCTCCGGCCAGCCCTATAGGCCCCCCGCCCCCACCCTGAACCCTAAGATAGATAGTGGGGTACCTCTCCGGCGAGCCCCCGTCCCCGCTGCGGGTGGTTCTTCCTTAACTCCGGCGAGCCCCCTCCCACCCCATGAAAATCGACTGACCCAAAAGTCGATAAGTCAACTAAAGTGTAGCTAAATCGGAGCAGAGCAGTAGCACGAGCAAGGGGGAGAGCAGCAGCAGCAGCGCGAGCGAGCCAGCAAGAGCCAGAACAGCAGCAGCTGGGCGATCGAGCAAGAGCCGGAGCAACAGCAGCAGTGCGAGCGAGAGCCTGAGCAGCAGCAGCTGGGCGAGCAAGCAATCGAGCGAGAGCCGGAGCAGCAGCAGCGCGAGCGAGTGAGCGAGAGCCGGAGCAGCAGCAGCAGCAGCAGATCTGGCTGGTATGGACACTGCCGCCGAAGGGGCCTCGCACTAGGGGAGAGCCGCCATGGAGATGTCGCCCGCGGCGCCGGCTTCAAGGTAGCCGCTCCATGGGTGTGCGGGATGGAGCACCGTCGGCGACGGGAGGTCGAGCTAAGGAGAAGGTGCGATGCGATGCGTGTACAACCTCTTTGGTGGCGCCGAGTAGGCCTCGTCTTCGTCCGAGGAGTCGGTGAGGATGATGCGGTTCCAGTGGAGCAGGTTCAGGCAGTGCTGTGGGGATGGAGCAGTCGCGATAGACGAGGCGATCATCGGAGCAACTCCTTGGAGGTGGAGGACGGGGCAGCTAAACTGGCGGGATGACAAGATGGACGACGGATCCTCATCCGGGGAGGTGGACGAGGGACGTCGAGCTGTTGCGGTGGACGAGTCGTCGGGGAAGAGGCTCCAGCTGGGCAGGGGTGAGGTGGCGGACGGAGGAGGATGGGGTTTCACGGCTGGAGCGGAGAGGTTATGGTGTCCTGGGATTTCGAATGGCAAAAAGGAGGCGATGGGAGGGGGTGAACCATGACTTAGGGACGCGCTTGTCCAAAATGTAGGGTGTATTACAAAAGTACCCCGCGCCGATTTGAACTAGCGGCCCTTTCGGCTCAGGGTTAGAAGGGGGATTTCGCGTGTCGGGATTTGGCAGCTGGAGGGAGTTTTCGCGCGTGTTGTAATTTCAGGATAGCAAGGCGCGGGTTGTGAAGGCGCCAGTTTGGGGAGCACGATATCTGAATTTTTGGGATATAACAAGGTGCGGGTTGGATTTTAGGGACAAGCCTAACGTGTAATATTGTACTTGTACGTACCAAATCAATTCGCACTTCCCTCAACCAAAAAGAAAACGAAAAAATAAAACTATTCACACCACACAAAGAGAGAGTCTTGCCCTGTTTTACTATAAAAATGCTATTTAAAGCTACTCGTACCAACAATTTAGTGCAATTAAATGCTATTCGGTAGTATGAATCCATGTTATGTCCAATTAAATTTTTTCGCTTGTTGTATAATGCATGTAACCTACTCATACCAACATTTTAGTGCATTCCAAATGTCTATACTACCACTGGAATTTGAACTGAATTTTGAATTCGTTTCTCTATTTCAATAACAATCTACAATCATGATTGTTGCCAACTTCAACCATCATTCGTGTATTACCTTAATAACACACCACATGATTACTATAGAGATAGATATGAACTATGTGTACTACATGAACTCGAATTCTATTTTTTGAATACACTTGATGTTGATTCCAAATAATAGTACATTTGATGTACTCACTATATATTCATAATCTAAACCATGTTCCGTACGTGTACACCGTGTTTATCACACATAGTATAGTGCCACGCCCCCTACATTATGACAAGTATTTAGACCTGAGCTGCAAAAGCCACACATTAGCCCAAATTATGATCAATGTTCTATATGTTATACGTAGTACTAACAAGATGCCCATGCATTCCACAGAACATCAATATGATCAAGGGGAGTCCTAATTTGCAAATATGGAGAGGGGTGTGGGTATCTTTTTTCAAAATTGCCATAGTTTCCTTCCTATCCATCAGATATAAATCGGACGGCCTATATTGCAGGATGGCACCATCATCAACAACTCCGTTTTTTATAAGAGTAGAGATAAAATATATTATATGTAGTATAACATGTTCATAACCACACCATGTGTATCACCGTTATATATATTCACACATGTGTCGGTTTAAAACACTATGATAAATTCTTCAAATATCCGAATTCGCTTTTTATAATGAAGTATGATCCTCTATTCACCTTTTCCACCCACACAATCCTCTTATCTTTGTAGCTAGCTAGCGCTAACTTTCTCTCGTGCATGCAGACGCCTGAATCCCTCTAACCCTCCCTCGGCATTCCCTAGCTCCATCGCGCAAATTCATCTTTTCACTTTAGGTCGTTCACCTAGGTGAGTGTAGGCCCCACAACTCCTTCTTTACGGCACACATCGATCGATATGCATCTCTAGCCAGGTGTGCCTAGCACAAAACACAAGCTTGCCCTCTTGTCTTATCACCGTCCATGCCTCACTCCCACCACTCTTTTCATCGATCTCGTACTCGCACACTTCTCCCCCCTCGATAGAGTATGACTCTTGCACCACCTCCTAGATGCACCCCTCTCTCTCTCTATCCTTCTCCATGTGCCTCATTTGCTTCTAACACACACATGCATGTATACCGATCGATCTCCCAACATATACCTAGGTCGACTATAACTATTCCCCCCCCCCATTGATCGACGTACCTCACAAGTTATGTCTCTCCTTTCTCTGACAAAGGACGATTGATCTTCCTATGTAGTTATGTCTGCTTATCACATCCATATCGCCCCCCCCACTCATCATTCGTGCATGCCTCCTGACCTGTCTCTCACACGCACGTGCACAGACTGGCAGCCATCCCCTCTCTTATTGATATTGCAGGTGTGCCCTCCGGTTGTCTAGCAAGCCTATCCCACCAATTGTTAGAAGCAACTCCACTACCACCCCCTCCAACACTCTAGCTCTGTCTCTCTCCCAACCTTACTCCTCGCCTACACATATGCATGGATGCCGATCGATCTCCCTTAATACATGCACTACTAGGAAAAATCCTAGTGGTAGCGCGGGTTAAAAGCTAGTAGTAGCGCGGGTGCCTGCGCTACTACTACGGCGCTACAGCTAACTAGTAGTAGTAGCGTGGTGCATCCCGCACTAGTACTACAAACTATCTGTAGCACGTGTTTGTGACCCGCGCTACTACTATTAATTTGAAAAACCAAAAAAATCTCGACCCCATGCATGCTGTCAATGGTGTCAATGGTTCGGTCAACGGCGACGACGCCCATGGTGACGGGGTGGCGGCCGGTGGCGACGCGCATGTTGGCCGGGAGCAGGGAGATCTCGGCCATGACGCGCGCCTCGTGGACGCCGCGGAGGCCAGCCTGGCATGGGCCGGGAGCTGGATGACCTGGATCTTGGTGTCGTGCGTGGGGAGTAGTACCTCGCGACGGCCCTCGTGCTGTCGGAGGAGGAGGGGGATGGGTCAGCTAAGGTTCCGGATCGAATCGGAGAGGGGGAGAAGGAGGAGGGCTGACCTGGAGCGAGAAGAAGACGGCGAAGGTGGCGAGGAGGAGGATGCCGAGGTCGTGCTTCCGCATCTTGGCGGCGGCGAGGAGCTCCGGCGACCTCCCACCAGAGGGATCTCGGAGAGGGAGGGGGAAGAAAGCAGAGTGTACCAGCAGCGGCCACCGCTGGAGTACGAGGGGGGGAGGAGGAAAGTGAGAGAGGGGGAAAGTGAGGGAGAGAGGAGGGATTCGGCCGATGATATGGGGATTTCACCTACCTCGTACTTAGTAGTAGCGAGGGGTATAAAACCGTGCTACTACTATCAACTTAGTAGCAGCGCGGGTTTGTACCCCTCGCTACTACTATGGCATGTTCCGGAAGGGCATGGTACAGACCGCTTAGTAGTAGCGTGGGTTAAAAACCCGCGCTACTAGTATCAACTTAGTAGTAGCGAGGCGTAAAAACCCGCGCTACTAGTAAGTAGCAGTAGCGAGGGTTATAAACCCGCGCTACTAGTAAGCATCTGCCTATAAGCTTTTCCCTAGTAGTGATGAGGTAGATCGATCTCCCTTAATACATGAGGTAGGCCTCTCTCCTCCTCCACACATATACCAGCCATTGTACCTCTATAGTTAATTAGGCCTCCCTCCCCCCCCCACCACACACCGATAGTCGAGCGCTATAGGTAGGTATCCATGCCATAGAGACAAACTGCACCTGTCCCGTCTCATGTTCCAGTAGGCCATCCACTCTATATCTTTGACGTGGGCACACACAAATTCGATGGCACTCTTTATCGATCGCGCGTGCGCACACACACACACATCATCCCTCTCTTTGATTCTATGGACACCTCAAGCCGATGATACCTCCACTCTCTTCTCGTGGATCATCCCCTCTATATATATGATATATCCAGGACTCTATTTCACACACATTGCATGTGTTACATTTTTTGATTGACCCCACCCCCCACCCCCACCCCAAAAAAACTCTCATGAACCCACACACTATATCTCTCTACGTGTGTATCTCTCTCACACAACCCCACGTAGGTGGTGTACGTATACAAGAAGAGAATAGGTGCACCGTGCACGTACTCACACTTCGTGCCCAGCCACACCCGCGTGGGTACACGGTGGAGCTCATTTCTGTACGAAATGGCAGCCCACGTGCTAATTTGAATGCGTGTAGCAGTTGTTTACCTACTGAGGTCGTGTACCACGCGTGGTTTGTCTCTCTTCAGAGTATATCACAATGGAGCGTGCCTGTCTAGTTTGTCTCTCTTCAGAGTATCTCACACAAGGCTGCGGTGGCCTCTCTCTCTCACCGTTGGTCACTGATCCGGCCGCATCCCGTCCTCCGGCGGAAAGGGAGGACGTGCATCGTTTCTCCGTTCGACAGCGCCGAGGCAGCACATCCCGATCTGTGGTACATGTCGTTCTCTCTGACCAAGCTCCGACGTGGTAGGGCCTATGCCACTTGCTCGCTGCCGCAGTATGGGCAGATTCCGCCCGCCACCGCTCACCTAGTTACATCCCGACGACCTCCAGGTATCCCCTCCGGCCTTGCTCCACTGCCCATCTTCCCACGTTGCTGCATGTGGATCTTCCATAGTTCTTTGTCAAAAACGTAGCTCGTCCGGTGTACTTTCCATATTGCAATCTCGTCCTCACACCGTTTTAGAAAAACACAACCGTGTTGTTATCTTCCCTTAGGACAAGGAATATGCTTCTTTTTTGTCATCGCATGTGTCATCAACTGTTATTGGCCAGTAATTGTTTCCTTTCTACCTCTTTTTTGCAAACAGGGCTATCCATTTCACCTCGTTGCTATTGCGACCTTTTGGTGAACTGCACAAATCATTTTTTTCGTAAGACTGTTTTGTGCAGTTCTGCCAAAATGTCACACGGGCAACGTCTCTACATTTCATTGCGACTGCACAAAGGGAGATTGGTTTTGCTCTATCCTCCTCATCCAACTCCGAGCCTAATCTTCTCCAACTTGTTAGTCTTAAGAGAGACTGCAAAGGTGACCGGCTTCTATTTGTGTGTTTATTGTTTCATCAGCAGTCCTCTATTATCGTAATCACACTTAATATCTTTGGAACAGGGAAGCTCAGCTCTATTTTAGTGGAACTGCACAAAATGATCGGAATGTTGCATGCTCCAGACAGCTACTTTTTTCCCAACATGCCTTGTTGATTTAGACAGAGCTGGGGGGCGTTGCTGCCAATGAAAGCATGGATCAATTTTAATTTAACACCTTCTCACAACTTTGTCTTCAGTTGTGATGTAAATATTAGCTCTGATTAGCAAGGAAGTTAGTTTTTTATTGTTTCCGAAAGAGCATCGATGGTAAGACACACGAAACAAAAGCTGAAAGCTCACCCCATTGTACAATTTCATGTCGCTAGAAAATTATTTGTATAGTACATCAATTATGTAAACAAATGTTGGAAGCTTGATAGCATCGCTAGAAGCCTCTTCGGCATCCGGGTCCATGTGCCATGCACAAAATTATACTCCGTCGTTCCTAAATATTTGTCTTCTTAAAAATTTCAAATGGGCATATTTTAGAGTGTAGATTCACTCATTTTGCTTCGTATGTGTACTCCCTCCATTCCTAAATATTTCTCTTTCTAGATATTTCAACAAGTGACTACATACGGAGCAAAATGAGTGAATCTACACTCTAAAATATGTCTATATACTTTCGTATGTAGTAGTCCATTTGAATCTCTAAAAAGACAAATATTTGAGGAGTCACTCATTGATATCTCTAGAAAGACAAATACTCCAGAATATATTTAAGAACCGAGGGGCAGTGACAGCCGCATGGGAGACTCAGACCGGTCGCTGCGCCGCATTAATAGTGAGTAATGAGCAGTCAAATCATAAGCCCCACCTTTCCCACTATAAGTTGCTCGGAAGAAGCAACCATCAATATGCTCTTATTTGAATCTGCTTGAGGGAGTCCTAGATTAGGGGGCCTCCGGACAGCCGGACTATCTCCATTGGCCGGAATGTTAGACTATGAAGATACAAGATTGAAGACTTCGTCTCGTGTCCGGATGGGACTCTACTTGGCGTGGAAGGCAAGCTAGGCAATACGGATATGGATATCTCCTCCTTTGTAACCGACCTTGTGTAACCCTAACCCTCTCCGGTGTCTATATAAACCGAAGGGTTTTAGTCCTTAGGACAACAATCAAAACATACAATCATACCATAGGATAGCTTCTAGGGTTTAGCCTCTCTGGTCTCGTGGTAGATCTACTCATGTACTACCCATATCATCAATATTAATCAAGCAGGACATAGGGTTTTACCTCCATCAAGAGGGCCCGAACCTGGGTAAAACATTGTGTCCCCTGCCTCCTGTTACCATCCGACCTAGACGCTCAGTTCGGGACCCCCTACCCGAGATCCGCCGGTTTTGACACCGACATTGGTGCTTTCATTGAGAGTTCCTCTGTGTCATCGTCGTTAGGCTTGATGGCTCCTACTATCATCGATAGCGATGCGGTCCAGGGTAAGACTTTTCTCCCTGGACAGATCTTTGTATTCGGCGGCTTTGCACTGCGGGCTAATTCGCTTGGCCATCTGGAGCAGATTGAAAGCTATGCCCCTGGCCATCAGGTCAAATTTGGAAGTTTGAACTACACGGCCGACATCCACGGAGACTTGATCTTCGACGGATTCGAGCCACAGGCGGGCGCGCCGCACTGTCGCGATGGGTATGACCTAGCTCTGCCACCGAACATTACCCCAGAGGACGCGCCCGCATCAGCTCCGACCCTTAGTTTGGAGCCAACTGCGCCGATCGAGGATGGGTGGTTAGACACCGCCTCAGGGGCTGCAGTCTCAACGGCGATCGAGCCGAACACCAGTATAATCCTCTGCGCAGCCCATGACTCCAAGGTGCTGGACTCTTTTTCTGACTCCGAACAATCCGCGCCCCTGCCAATCGAATCCGATTGGGCGCCGATCATGGAATTCACCGCCGCGGATATCTTTCAGCACTCGCCCTTCGGCAACATTCTGAATTCACTAAGGTCTCTCTCTTTGTTAGGAGAGCCCTGGCCGGATTATGGCCAACATGATTGGGATGCGGACGACGAAGAAATTCGACGCCCACCCACCACCCACTTCGTAGCCACTATCGATGATTTAACCGACATGCTCGACTTCGACTCCGAAGACATCGACGGTATGGACGGCGATGTAGGAGACGAACATGAATCAGCACCGATAGGGCACTGGAAAGCCACCTCGTCATATGACATATACATGGTGGATACACCAAATGAAGGCAATGGAGACGAGATAGCGGAGGATGACCCCTCCAAGAGGCAACCCAAGCGCCGATGTCAGCGGCGCCGCTCTAAGTCCCTCCAAAGCAAAAGTGGTGATACCGGCACAGGAGATAATAACACTCCAGATAGTGCCGAAGATAACAACAATCCCCTCCAGCAAGATTAAGAGCAAGAGGATGAAGGAGCCAGCTCTCCTGAGAGAGTGACAGAGGAGGAGGATGATCGCATGCCCCCCTCCAAAGACGAGGCAAGCCTCGGCGACGATGAATTCGCCGTACCAGAGGATCCCGTCGAACAAGAGCGCTTCAAGTGCCGACTTATGTCCACGGCAAATAGCCTGAAGAAAAAGCAGCAGCAGCTTGAAGCTGATCAAGATCTGCTAGCTGACAAATGGACTGAAGTCCTCGCGGCCAAGGAATATAAACTCAAGCACCCCTCCAAGAGTTACCCAAGGCGCAGGTTACTTCCCCAACTGGAGGAAGAAGCATATGATACGGCTGATCGGCCACCTCGTGGCCGTGATAGAGAGGCATTCCAGCCAAAAGCTCAGCCTCCACCCCAACGCCATTCAAATAAAAAGGCATGGGGAGATACGCCAGACCTGCGAGACATATTGGATGACAAGGCAAAGCATTCAAGATCGATCTACGGATCACGAGGGCGCACCACTCTGCGAAACGACAAACGTCACGCCGGATACAGTAAAAGCAAATCCGGCCGGGCCGAACACAGCGGGCAAGACCCATTCGAGCTGCGTCGCGATATAGCCCAATACAGAGGCGCCACACACCCCTTATGCTTCACAGACGAAGTAATGGAACATCAATTCCCAGAAGGTTTCAAACCTGTAAATATTGAATCATACGACGACACAATAAATCCCGTAGTATGGATTCAGGATTTCCTCCTCCACATCCACATGGCCCGCGGCGATGGCTTACACGCCATCAAATACCTCCCACTAAAGCTCAAAGGACCAGCGTAGCATTGGCTTAACAGCTTGCCAGCGGACTCCATTAGTTGTTGGGAAGATCTGGAAGCCGCATTCCTCCACAACTTTCAGGGCACTTATGTGCGACCACCAGACACCGATGATTTAAGTCACATAATTCAGTAGAAAGAAGAGTCGGCCAGGCAATTCTGGACTCGGTTCCTTCCAAAGAAAAATCAAATCATCGACTGTCCGGATGCGGAGGCCTTAGCGGCTTTCAAGCACAACATCCGAGATGAGTGGCTAGCCCAGCACCTTGGTCAGGAAAAGCCGAAATCTATGGCAGCCCTCATGACGCTCATGACCCACTTTTGTGCGGGAGAAGATAGTTGGCTGGCTCGCAGTAATAACATATCAAAGAACCATGGTACCTTAGATACCAAGGACGGTAATAGCAGGTCACGTCGCAACAAGCATAAGCGCCACATTAACAGCGAAAATACTAAGGATACGGCAGTCAATGCTGGATTCAAAGGCTCTAAACCCGGTCAGCGGAAAAAGCCATTCAAACAAAGTACGTCGGACAGGCCAGCCAATCACATCAACAGGGATTGTTCGGTGTTCAACCAGGCCGGCAAGTTAATTGCCGAAAACAAGGACAAGGGGCCGCCTAGCAATGACGAGGAGGAGCCCCGGCAGCCGCACACTGGAGGACAGAAGAGGTTTCCCCCACAAGTGCGGACGATGAACATGATATACGCAACCCACATCCCCAAGACGGAGCGGAAGCGTGCGCTCAGGGACGTATATGCGTTGGAGCCAGTCGCCCCAAAGTTCAACCCTTGGTCCTCCTGTCCGATTACCTTCGATCGCAGGGACCACCCCACTAGTATCCGTCATGGCGGATTCACCGCACTGGTCCTACACCCAATCATCGACGGATTTCACCTCACTCGAGTCCTTATGGACGGCGGCAGCAGCCTGAACCTGCTTTATCAGGACACAGTGCGCAAAATGGGTATAGACCCCTCAAGGATCGAACCCACGAAAACGACCTTTAAAGGCGTCATTCCAGGTGTAGAGGCCCATTGCACAGGCTCAATTACACTGGAAGTGGTCTTCGGATCCCCGGAAAATTTCCGAAGCGAAGAGTTAATCTTCGATATAGTCCCGTTCCGCAGTGGTTATCACGCGCTGCTCGGGCGAACTGCATTTGCTAGATTCAATGCGGTACCGCATTATGCATACCTCAAGCTCAAGATGCCAGGACCTCGCAGAGTTATTATAGTCAATGGAAACACAGAGCGCTCTCTCCGAACAGAGGAGCACACCGCGGCCCTTGCAGCAGAAGCGCAAAGCAGCCTCTCAAGGTAATCAACCAGTTCGACACTTCAAAGCCCGGACACCTTCAAGCGCGCATGGGGCAATCGGCAAATAGACCGCCTGGCGCGATCTGAGCTTGCATAGCAATACAGCGGCCACCCCAATACCAGCCCAACGGCGATATTCGTGCCGCGCGTACATAATTACGCATTAAAAATACCATGGGCACAGGTGGGGAGGGGGCACAACTGCGACACGCCCCAAAAACTCGGCCTAAACCGCACTAGGGGCTTCCCGTTTGGTTATTTTTCTTTTTCTTTCAGGACCTTAATCTCTGGAAACACTGTCCGGCAGCACTATGGCCGAACACATGATGCAGCAACCAAGGAGGCAGATAGCTACGTTATACCACGGAATTCCCAGGTTGATTACAGTAACGAGCGAAATATTCGATTTCATTTCATTCCTCAGCTTGCCCTTGGAAGGGACATAGTCCTACTCTTTGCTTATCGCACCATCTGTATCACTCTGCTTTAACGCAATTTTTCAATAAACAATGCATGACATTACGACTATTATTGCATTCTTGTTATATATATGTGTGTGTGTGTGTGTGTGTGTGTTCATTAATGACGCCTTGCAACCGTACACTCTGGTACGGCCAATACACCAGGGGCTTACATACCCCACAATGCGGTGTGAAAAGTCCGAACACTTTCACAAGTGCGGCACCCCGAACTTATAGCATTATATGCATCAGCTCCGAATCATGTCTTTGGTCAAATGTTGGGTTTACCCGGCTCCTATGTTTTGGTACCTTACGTTTCGCTCTATCAGGTAAGGTAGCGCTAGGAGAACTACTGCAATTGTGCCCCGGTTCTGCCGGGCTGAGCACCTCAGTAGAGAAAGCTAAAAATGACTGTCATGATAAGGCGAGATACTGGTCGCTGTTCGGCGAGGTTTTTCGATTCCCTAAAGACTTATGCCACTTAGGCAAGGGGCCGTCCCTGTCCGGCTTACAGGCGTGTATCGCGCCCCGAATTCGGTCTTCCGAATACCAGGGGCTTCACCAAAATTTAAAATTATAGAATTCTATGGCTAAGTGAGAGTGATAAAGAATTATTAGTCCGGTTGCCTTGTTCGTTGTGTTGAGCACCTCCCTCGAAGGACCCAAACATGGGAACAAGAGTGCTCAGGTTTATCCCAAACACCCCAACACTCGTGGCATGGGGGAAGAAGCCGAGGACTAGCCATCTCTCAGATTGGATAAACAGCCAAACAGAAGGTAATATTTCAAATTCCAACAAGCATGGCATAGCGCATATGAAACAAGTTTTCATACATACAGGATAAAACAAGCAAGTCTCATTCAAATATTACATCTTTCAAACACTCGCCCGCAATGAGACGGGCGCCCGACAGAACACCCTCGTAGTACATCTCGGGGTGGCGGTGCTCCTTGCCCTCTGGCGGCCCCTCCTTGATCAGCTTCACGGCGTCTAGCTTGACCCACTGCAATTTCACATGGGCGAAAGCCCGGCGTGCACCTTCAATGCAGACGGATCGCTTGACGACCTCCAGCCGCGGGCAGGCATCCACGAGCCACCTCACCAGGCCAAAGAAGCTGTTCGAAAGGGCGTCGCCAGGCCATGACCGGACTATAAAGCTCTTCATGGCCTGATCGGCCGCCTTATGTAGCTCCACCATCTTCTTCAGCTGGTCGCTCATAGGCACCGGATGTTCGGCCTCGGCATACTGAGACCAGAACAGCTTCTCCGTCGAGCTTCCGTCCTTGGCCTGGTAAAATTGTGCGGCATCGGACACACTGCGGGGCAAATCTGCGAATGCTCCTGAAGAGCTCCAGATCCGGGTAAGTAATCGGTAATTTACTTTTACATGCTTGCTTTGCATATAGAAAGCCTTACCCACCGCTATCTTCTTCACCGCGTCGATCTCTTGGAGGGCCTTTTGGGCTTCGGCCTTGGCACTTTTTACACTCTCGAGGGCCGCGGCAAGCTCAGACTCCCGCGTCTTGGAGTCAAGCTCCAACGCCTCGTGCTTCGCCACAAGAGCCTGGAGCTCTTGGTGCACCTCGCCCACCCAAGCCTCGTGCTTCTCTCGCTCGGTGCGCTCCTTGGCCGCTGTATCTTCAGCCTTGGTCAGCGCTTGCTTCAGGGTCGCCACCTTGGTTGTGGCCCCTGGCAAACATACAATGATCCTGTCATTTTGCAATCGCGTCCTTTTATATATAAAAAAATATCTATAGACGGGGTATTACTTACCCTTGTTCTCCTCGAGCTGCCTCTTGGCAAGGCCGAGCTCTTTCTTGGACCCCTCAAGGTCCTGCTTCAGTACGGCGACCTCCGCAGTTAGTGCGGTGGACGCCAGCAGCGAAGCCTGCATACACATATTGACAAACTTGTATTAGACTCCTGCGATTTTATTTGATCCTCTGTTCGGCTTTTCTTCGTGAACACCGAACAAAGCATCGGGGGCTACTGTCTATGCGGTAATATTTCTACTACATTTTAAAACACTTACCTCAAAGCCTGTTAGAAGGCTGGCACAGGCTTCAGTCAATCCGCTCTTGGCGGACTGAACCTTCTGGATCACCGCACTCATGATAGTGCGGTACTCCTCGTCGATGGAAGCGCTGCGAAGTGCTTCCAGCAGATTGTCCGGTGCCTCTGGATGGACAGAGGTCACCGGCACAGGCGTCTTGCCCCTCTTAGAAGGAGGCCGCCTGCCTGAGCCCGGAACCGCTGGAGGGTCCGGCACGGTGTTCGGCTGAGGGCCGAACTCGGAGCTCTCGGGGGCCCCATCCCCTCGGCTCCCGGAGTCCGGAAGGTCGCCTTGAGGCGCCTCCGGGACTGTCTCCCCTCGATCCGGTGCCTCTTGAGACAACACCTCGGCGTCGTCGGCAAGATGAGGGGAGGTGGTGGTCGGGACTGGATCACTATCCATGTCCGACGAGCCCAGGGAGCCGTCCGATGATACCTCGATATTGGCTCGTGGCGGCCTGCATAATTATGTTCGGCGATTAGGCAAAGCAGTGCAACAAAGGAATCCTATGAGTTACTCTGGTATCTGAATACTTACGATCTCCCCGGGGGCTTAACCCTGGGCAACCACTCGTCTTCGCCTTCGTTGGTGGCGGTGGAACTGTCCGGAAGGAGAGTCCTTCCCTTCTTGGACCCTTCGGCCTCCCCAGTTGGGGCGGCCTTCCTTTTCTTGTCTCCCCCAGTCGGTGGGGAGCATCTTCTTCTTCTTCCTCCTCATCTTCAGGGGAAGAGTGCGCCGCAGAGTCATCGGACGGTGAGTCCGACGATGCCTGGCGTCGGGAACTCTTTCGGGTTCCCTTGGCCTTCTTGGTCTTCTCCGGCGCCTTATAAGCGGTCGGAGTCAGCATCTTTGCCAGAAGAGCATCTGTGGGGCCTTCGGGCAAAGGAGCCGGACAGTCGATTTGTCCGGCCATCTTCTGCCAATCCTGTCAAAGGTACAGGAGTTTAGATCCCACACAGAGTCAATCTATATAAAATAAGTATCTTGTGAAAGGTAAAGCAGCTTACCACACTGGCTTGGTGCTTCACGCTAAATCCGCGATCCTCAGTAATAGGGGGGGACCTCGTCACTTTTGAACAGCACCCTCCAGGCATCTTCATGAGTTGTGTCGAAGAGTCTGTTTAGAGTTCGGTGCTGCGCCGGATTGAACTCCCACAAGTTGAACTCCCGTTGTTGGCACGGGAGTATCCGGCGGATGAGCATAACTTGCACTATGTTGACAAGTTTGAGCTTGTTGTCCACCATGTTTTGAATACATGTTTGGAGTTCGGTCAGCTCTTTCGAATTACCCCAGGACAGGCCCTTCTCTTTCCAGGAGGTGAGCCACGTGGGGATGCCAGATCGGAACTCGGGGGCCGCTGCTCATGCAGGGTCGTGCGGCTCGATGATATAGAACCATCCCGATTGCCACCCCTTTATGGTTTCCACAAAGGAGCCCTCGAGCCATGTTATGTTGGGCATCTTGCCCACCATGGCGCCTCCGCACTCCGCCTGGCGGCCGCCCACCACCTTCGGCTTGACATTGAAGGTGTTCAGCCATAAGCCAAAGTGGGGCTTGATGCGGAGGAAGGCCTCGCACACGACGATAAACACCGAGATGTTGAGGATGAAGTTCGGGGCCAGATCGTGGAAATCCAGGCCGTAATAGAAAATGAGCCCCCGGACGAATGGATGGAGAGGGAATCCCAGTCCACGAAGCAAATGGGTAAGGAATACTACCCTCTCATGGGGCCTGGGGGTGGGGATGAGCTGCCCCTCATCTGGGAGCCGGTGTGCGATGTCATAGGGCAGGTATCCGGCTCTCCTCAATTTCTTGATGTCTCCCTCCGTGACGGAGGAGACCATCCACTTGCCTCCCGCTCTGGACATGATTGGAGAAGGTCGAGGTGGGAAGTGCGGACTTGGGCGCTAGAGCTCGAGTGTGCAAAAACGGATGAGCAAAGGAGGAAGAAGGCGTGGATAGAAAGGTGAATCCTTATCCCTTTATATGCGCGGACGAAACTAAGCGTCCCCACTTGCCTGGTAAAACTCGCGTATCCCCCAAGCACCACAATTGATGGCGCGGTTGGGTTACCCACGCCCGTATTGATGAGAATCCCGTAATAAGGGGACACGATCTCTGCTTCGACAAGACGTGTCGAAAAACTGCCTCGCGTTATGTGCGGGGCTAGTTAAAAGAAACGGTTCGAATAATCACCGGGCCATGACGTAACGTCATGCTGCCAAAACAAGCCAGCAAATTAGATCTGCGGAAATATTATTCTCTCTACCGTGGAATGTGGAACTTATTTTGCAGGGTCGGACACTATCCTCGTATTCAAATTCTTCTGAAGTGTATTCGGAGAAGGAACCCGCCTTGAAATGTCGAAGACAATACTGCATGCCGGACTCATCTTCATTGAAGTCTGGTTCAGGGGCTACTGAGGGAGTCCTGGATTAGGGGGTCTCCGGATAGCCGGACTATCTCCATTGGCCAGACTGTTAGACTATGAAGATACAAGATTGAAGACTTCGTCTCGTGTCCGGATGGGACTCTACTTGGCGTGGAAGGCAAGCTAGGCAATACGGATATGGATATCTCCTCCTTTGTAACCGACCTTGTGTAACCCTAACCCTCTCCGGTGTCTATATAAACCGAAGGGTTTTAGTCCGTAGGACAACAATCACAACATACAATCATACCATAGGCTAGCTTCTAGGGTTTAGCCTCTCTGATCTCGTGGTAGATCTACTCTTGTACTACCCATATCATCAATATTAATCAAGCAGGACGTAGGGTTTTATCTCCATCAAGAGGGCCCGAACCTGGGTAAAACATCGTGTCCCCTGCCTCCTGTTACCATCCGGCCTAGATGCACAGTTCGGGACCCCCTACCCGAGATCCACCGGTTTTGACACCGACACCGCTCATACTACTCCATACATCACTGTTTATAGAGTGCACTTCAGAAAAAGAGAAAATCTCTAGGACCAAGGCGACTAGTGATCGGCCTGAAACATAGCATTGGTAGTTATAGCACGGCGTCTATTAGTAGAGGAAATAATGTGTACACACATGCATGTAGTGCTTCCACCCCGGGTAGACACATGCATGCACTTACTCCACTCCGTAGTACTACATCGAGAGAAAATTTCGGTTACCACACCCTGATTAATTGAGCATTAAACCAAACGTGTCTAAAGTCTCTCTGGTGGTGGAAATGCATTGAGAGAAATGCATCATGATGAAGAGCGCCCTGTAAACTGTGACGGAGGGAGGAGTAGTATGGCTAGTCGGTCAACACACCTCCTCTTCGCATATCACTGACATGTGGGACCGGAGTGTGAGAAAACCGATCTCAATTGACGGAAAAATGGCCAACCCACCGTTCCTTGAGAGAGACGAGGAGCGATAACACACAGATGGGCTCGCACGAAGGCCAAGATATATTCGAGCATGGTTGATCGATATCATCATTACATGTTGGGCCGCCATTTTCCGCCCTTCTCCGGAATAAAGGTGTACTTTATTAGAGATTAAAAAAATAAGAGTATAGAGGCTCCACCATGCGGTTCTAGTAGTAGTACTACTCGTACTACTAAACCTTGCGCTTGGCTCTTCGCCTCTTCGTGAAGTCGAACAATGATGGTACTCCACATGTTCGGTACTATAGTGTATGCCTCTGGCAATCGGACACCGAATGAACTGATGCATGTCCACCACCTAGGCGAGGTTACGTTGCATTAGTCAAAAGGCGTAAGCAAGATTCACCTTGTCCTGCAAGCTTCTCCTCATTCTGCGAGTTGATGGGACACACCAACAAGTAGTGCTAGTCCATACTCCCTCCTTTCCGGTTAATATGGCTTGATCTTTTTGCGGGTAAATGAGAGAGCTTTATTCATATATATAAGCATTCTTAGGATGATCAGCCAAGACACTGGTCACTACGAAGCGAGGTACCCCGCAAAAAAGAAGTAGGAAGCACGGTGTTTCATCAAGCCAGCTCTGGGCCACATTCAAAGTGCAGCAAGAACGGTTCGCACAAAGATGCGCCGCAAGGTTTGCTGACCTGTTTACATGCTGAATAACAAAAAAGAGGAAATATTATCGAGCGCTCCTATTTGTAACAAGATATGAGCCGGAATTAAGCGAGAATTGTGGCAAGTGTTCCATGCAATCAACTTCCATTATCACATGCGAGAACCCTCAAAGAGAACCAAATGTGTTGAAGATTGCTTTATCACATTTTAAAAATATAATAAGAGTGCAGACGCTCCTCCATCCGGTTCCTAGTACTACCTCTATAGACTATAGTAGTAGTACTAGTACTAGTAAACTTTGCGCTTGGTTGTTTGCATCTTCGGGAAGTGCAACAATAATAGTACTACTAGTACTAGTATAGTGTATTCTTCTGGTAATATGACACCGAATTAACTGTTGCACGTCCACCGCCTGAGCGAAGGATAGCTTGCATTAGTCAAAAGTTTCTCCTTGTCATGCGAGCCACCGCGCGCAAGCTTCTCCTGTCCTGCAAGCTTCTCCTTGTTCGGCAAGTTGACGGGACACAGCAAATTAATGCTAGTCCATACTACCTCCTCTCCAGTTAATATGGCTTAATTTCAAACGATATAAATACACTATCTGTCACTGTATATTTATAAAAATACGGTCAGTGGACTTCATAATACGCTCATTGCGCTCAATATATACATTTTCCGGTGTTTATACGGTCACTAGCTCACCCTGGTTGAGTATGTGTGTGCATGCACGTGTAGGTTGAGCACTTGAGTGTGACCGTGTGTGTTTCGTTGTGTGCTCGGACATGCATGCATTAGGGCGTCGCACGCGTTTTTGCGTCCATGTGTACGTGTGACTGTTGCATACACGTAGGGGGAGTACGTGTAGGGGCCACTAAAGGAGCAGTCAAATCACACAGTAAGTTAGTCAGAAGAAGCAACCATCATTTCACTCTTCAATGACACATACACAATATAAAATGGTTGATATGGAGAGAAAAGGAAACCACTATATATACACTAGAAGGAGCCTAAGCTACAAGCCTGCTTGCTTGGGTTGCTCTCTTCACAAGCATAGAACGAAGGTGGCCACACCGTTGGTCACATATCCGGCCTGATCCCGCAGCTAGGGGAAGGGAACAATGTTGTGCGTAGACGCGGTCGACATCGGCGAGGGAGAAAATCCACAGTCGGTGCATCCCAATCGGGGGTCACCACGGTATGGGCCGATGCCGCGTCCCAACCACCCTTCTAGCTACAGCCCGACGTCCCAGGTAGTCCATCTTCCTTTTGGAGCCGTCTTGCTCCATTGCCGCAGCTCCAGACGTAGCTCCATCCCCATGTCACTTTGCTGGTCGAAAAGGAATGAAAATGGAGTGCAAAGTTTCCGTTTTTTCTGGAGGAAAAATGGAAACGGAGCGAAACCAATGTTTCGTTTCGTTGGATCGCGCCATCGAGCAAAACCAACGTTTAAATCACATCTATCATGTTCGTGTCTCACCCTCCTCCAGGGCTCGACCCCACACGATCGCTCGGCATGCCACTCACCGCAAACCGAGTATACGATAACTTTCCCGTCTGCTTGTCGATGGATCGCGCCATGGAGTACTAGTACTACTGGAAGAGATTGACGAGTTGGGGAGGACAGCTAGCTGCAGCACGGACTCCCAAGAACTTTTTACATGCATGTTGTGGCCGGCTATTGCGGCCTTTGAACGGGGAGCAGTCGCATGCACTAGGAAGCGGCGCGGGCAACGCTCTCTCGGCCGGTGTGCCGCTTCAGTGAGAGGTCGCGTCCGCTCTGGCCGGGCATGAATGCGGCACTGACCGTTTCGGGCGGGAAGCACGCGCGGGTGATGAAGAGGGTTCGGGTTGGTCAGGAGCAGCCGTGCAGTGGTCCAAATGCCCGCAAACAAAAGATGATGTATGTTAATATTGCCGCGTATATAATTAACAACGTAAATAATGTGCCAGTTGGACAAATATGATTGGAGATGGAGATGGAAATGGAATTTTACGTAAACACGGATATGCATGTCTATGTCTATGTGTGTGTGCGCGACGACTCTCGCGACCTGGAAGCGGGGGGCGTGTTTTTGATCAAGTTTTCTTTCTTGGTACGTTAAAAAATTGTCCGCCAGTTTTCGTTTCTTTTTTCCCGGAACGCGTGTATTTTATTGAAAACCACTGCTATGGAGAGATTGTTTTACTCCATTATAGCCTCTTGTTCCATAGAATTTCTCGCGTCTCGCTCTCTCACCCTCTCCATATCAAAACAAGATGACAGTGTCCACACTATCTCTCTCCTCACCGATGGTCACAGATCCGGCCGAATCCCGTCCGCTGCGGGAGTTGAGGAGGTGCAGCGTTGACGTTGTCGCCATCGGTGATGGAGGAAGTCGATGCGCACCGTTCTCTCGGAGCCGGCGCTGACGCGGACGAAGGTCCTCCGCACCCTTGTTCGCTGCCATCGTGTGGGCAGATCCCGCCCTCCCGCCTAAGCGACATCTCGCCCACCTGAGGTATAACTTCTTGTATTGGTCCAGCTCCCCAGGTCGCTGCATGCGGGTTTTCTTCTATGCGAGTACTCCCCAGCTCCCCATGTATAGTAGCTAGGGTTCGTCGGCTGGTCCAACATCACCTACTATTATAGAGGAAAATGCCACTCGAAAAGTTGTACTGATTTATGCCTCGGTGGAGGTATACATTTTGTTTCGACAAAAAGTACATGGTGGTTGTGCGGTCATTGTCCATATGCTCCTATTGCTGCTGCTAATCTTATACTATCACTGGTTAAATGAAGAAATGTTTTTTTCTCGGGTATCCTGGTTTAGTTCCCATCAAGATAATCATAATGCTTCTATTTGTTGTTGTACTTTCCATAATTCTTATTGACAATTGAGATGTCGTTGTTAATCATGTAAAACAAAGTAACAACACTATTGACACCTGATTTTGGCAAGATACAGATTGCAATGGAGATGGTCTCGAGTGAACGGGTTTTCAGCATGAAAAGATTCACGTCGCCGAGTGGAACCACTTTGATGTTTCGGTTATATTCATTCGACTTTATCTTACGTACTGAAACTATACTCCGAGTGGCATAATTCAATGTTCCGAGTGGTTTTTGGCCAATCACGTCTCCAAGATGACCTCGGATGAAGGAGCACTCTTAAGGAATTGTCTTCGTCTCATTGAGGCAATTGATTTTGATATATAAATCATCTCAATCCGAGTCCATATGCAAAAGTTAGAGGCAATACACTGCAGACCGAATCTCAACGGAAATATGGCGCGAGGTGCCATACACTTGTCTAATAGGTTGCGTGAGTAATTCGTCCATCAAGACGGCCTTGAATCGAAAAACCTTCAACACAGAAAAGTTTCTTCTCGTCGAGACGATCGATTTTCATATATAATTCGTCTCAATCCGAGGTCGTATGTGGCTTGGAGAGACAAATCAAGATCGGGCTATGTTTTTAGTCGGAAATCCGAGTGAAAAGTTTACCATCCGAGTGAAAGTTTATGGTCGAGTGAACATTTACCGGTCGAGTGAAAGTTTGCTGACCGGATGAACTTATTATTATCCAAGTGGGAATATAGTCATCCGAGTGGAAATATGATCACCCGAGTGAAATTGTCGTTCAGGTGAAAATATTCTGAGTGAAAAGATTACCATCGGGACAAAAACTTGCCGATTGAATAAGATAGTGCCTTCCGAGTGGAAATATAGTCATCCGAGTGGAAATATAGTCATCCGAGGGAAAGATTGTCTTCCGAGTGAAATAGTCCAATCGGACGATCCGAGTGAAAGTATCTAATATCCGAGTGGATGAGCTCAAGTCCGAGTGAAATTGAACATGTGCTCGAAAGTTTATCAAAATGACCTTAGATGAAGAAGTGTTCAATACAGAAGTTGTGCGCATAATCAAGACGGTAAACTTTGATTTTGGAGTCATCATCATCAGAGATAATATATAGCCCACAAATTCACTACGAGACTCGGATAATCCAGTCTACTTCAAGACCGAGTCCGACTGGAAGATAAGGATGACCTCGAAAAGTATTCAAGATGGCCTTATTTGAAAAAGTGATCAACATGAGAGTTGTTCGTATCGTCGAGGCGTACAAGTTTGATATTTGGGCCGTCTCGATCGGAGATCATATGCAAGCCCGGCGGCCCGCGCAAGAAGGAAGACAGAGTTTGGGCCAGATTCAGACTGAATCCGAGTTGGAATAGAATTAGGACTCTAGGACGTGAACTGGTGTAATTTTGTCACCCCCAACATATATAAGAAAAATTACATCAATTCATGTCCTAGAGTCCTAATTCTGTTCCAACTCGGATTCAGTCTGAATCTGGCCCAAACTCTGTCTTCCTTCTTGCGCGGGCCGCCGGGCTTGCATATGATCTCCGATCGAGACGGCCCAAATATCAAACTTTGTGCACCTCGATGATACGAACAACTCTCATGTTGATCACTTTTTCAAATAAGGCCATCTTGAATACTTTTCGAGGTCATCCTTATCTCCCAGTCGGACTCGGTCTTGAAGTAGACTGGATTATCCAAGTCTCGTAGTGAATTTGTGGGCTATATATTATCTCTGATGATGATGACTCCAAAATCAAAGTTTACCGTCTTGATTATGCGCACAACTTCTGTATTGAACACTTCTTCATCCAAGGTCATTTTGATAAACTTTCGAGCACATGTTCAATTTCACTCGGACTTGAGCTCATCCACTCGGATATTAGATACTTTCACTCGGATCGTCCGATTGGACTTGTTCACTCGGAAGACAATCTTTCCCTCGGATGACTATATTTCCACTTGGATGACTATATTTCCACTCGGAAGGCACTATCTTATTCAATCGGCAAGTTTTCGTCCCGATGGTAATCTTTTCACTCAGAATATTTTCACCTGGACGACAATTTCACTCGGATGATCATATTTCCACTCGGATGACTATATTTCCACTTGGATAATAACAAGTTCATCCGGTCAGCAAACTTTCACTCGACCGGCAAATTTTCACTCGACCGTAAACTTTCACTCGGATGGTAAACTTTTCACTCGGATTTCTGACTGAAAACATAGCCCGATCTTGATTTGTCTCTCCAAGCCACATACGACCTTGAATTGAGACGAATTATATATGAAAATCGATCGGCTCGACGAGACGAAACTTTTCTGTGTTGAAGGTTTTTCGATTCAAGGTCGTCTTGATGGCCGAATTACTCACGCAACCTATCAGATAAGTGTCTGGCACCTTGCGCCATATTTCCGTTGAGGTTCGGTCTGCAGTGTATTGCCTCTAACTTTTGCATATGAACTCGGATTGAGATGATTTATATATAAAAATCGATTGCCTCGACGAGACGAAGACAATTCCTTAAGAGTGCTCCTTCATCCGAGGTCATCTTGGAGATGTGATTGGCCAAAAACCACTCGGAACATTGAATTATGCCACTCGGAGTATAGTTTCGGTCTGTAAGATAAAGTTGAATGAATATAACCAAAACATCAAAGTGGTTCCACTCGGCGACGTGAATATTTTCATGCTGAAAACCCGTTCACTCGAGAGCATCTCCATTGCAATCTGTATCTTGCCAAAATCAGGTGTCAACAAACACTATATCCCTTTTTTATATTTTTGGAAACAGCGATGCATATATCCATACCCGGGCATGTCTTCCTCAATTTTAGTGGAACTGCACAAAATTGGATGGCCATTGTTGTTCCACGTCACTGTCCTTTGCCACATGGTTCTTCCTTCCTCGAGCTTGACTACTGAGAAGAAACAGACCACAGTGAGGATTTGTCAAACTTCATAGGTGCCTCACCCAAACTTGATGCCAAATGGATGATGCATCACCACGATGACCTATCGATGCTCATGGTTGCCGGCTGGTGAAGTTGATTGATTTTCAATGAAAAACAAGTTGTCTTCCATCAGTGCTCTTTGCTTGTTACCCGCAAAGATGATATCCTTCTCAGTTCACCTTGGTTGCAATCCACTGCCGGCTGCGCTTTTCTCTTTCACCCAATGCCTGTGCGGGAGGTCCACTGACCCCTTCTTCCTCGCTGCCGTACATAGTGTGGGCACCCCTTATTCCTCACTGTCGTATGTAGTGTGGGCAGACCCTAAGGTATAAGTTTCTTTCAAACCGTCATTAATCTAGCTGCATGCTGATCTTTTTCGATTCTGTAGTGGAATCGAGTAGGTCTTCGTTCAAAGAGGAAAGAAGGGTGCGGTGGGGTGGTGCATGAATCTAGGACGTGGTTAAATAAGGAAAGGAGGGAGGGAAAGTAGTATAGACTAGCTATCCAGCCGCTTTGTTGGTCGAAAAGGGAAAAAGGGGGTAACCCAGTACACACATCTGTAAGGAACCCAACTCTTTGTTGAAAAGGGAAAGAAACTGGGGTGTCGGGTAGTTTGTGCAGGACTAGATTTGCTTCCCTCACATCGAAAAAAGTTTCAAAGAGAACAAATATGGGACCAACGCAGATATGCTGCTTGGCTACATACTCTGCATCACCCATTTATACGTGTGAAAAACGCACATGGTGCTGGCATGTCCCATGTCCCATCCACATGATCGTGCAGTGTGTTTTGAGATGTTGTGCTACTTGTATTGGTATTGTTTTAAATAAATGTTGAATTGAAGCTATTGTATTTTAAGCAATGCCCCTCTCAGAATTAACTACTGAACTATTTTAAGATAATTTCTCTGTTAATATGAAACAATGCAACCATTTTAGAAATGCTATTGTCCTATACTTTGTTTTCCATCAAGATAAGGTAGATGCTTCTTTTTGTGGCCGCATGTTTCATCCTCCTTTATTGGTAGTAATTGTTTCCTTTTTTGCCTCTGTTAAATCAGGGATATCTATTCAACTTGTTGCTATAGCAAACTTAAATGTCTCACCGGCAGCTTTACTTGATTTCAGAGTAACTGCACAAAACGAGATTGGATTTCCTATTTGTGTTGGCAGATTCGTACGTGATCTTGTATGCGTCATGACATGTTGGTACTTGCCTTCATCCACATGATCGTGCAGTGTGTTTTGAGATGCTGTGCTACTTGTATTGGTACTGTTTTAAATAAATGTTGAATTGAAGCTATTGTATTGTTGTCTTTTCCCATTAAGTATTGAACAAAAATGGGACCAATCCAGACATTATGCTTGTTGCTTTGTTACAACAAACTCTGCATCACCCCCTTTATAAGTAGATGGAAGCACATGTTGTTGTTGTGCCCACTCTCCCCTGGAACTGCTTATGCTTTTTGTTAATCTAATGCCGCTGGTAAAATTAAGCAATGCCACTCTCAGAATTAACTACTGAATCTTATTTCTAAACTGCAACACTTGTTAGGGATTGGCGGGATTTCCATTTTTGTGGCCGCATGTTTCATCCTCCTTTATTGGCCAGTAATTGATTCCTTTTTTGCCTCTGTTAAAACAGGGATATCTATTCAACTTGTTGCTATTGCGACATTTTACTTCACTTAATTTTGGTGGAACTGCACAAAATGAGACCGGATTTCCATATATGTGTTGATATCTCTTTTAGATCCACCTCATGCGTTGTTTCAAATCTTGGTCTTGAAATATCAATACCTACTTTCCTCAGAATTAACTACTGAATCTTAGTTCAAAACTGCAACACTTGTTAGGGATTGGCGGGAGTACCATTTCTGTGAGGGATCGGCCGGAGTACATGTTTAAGAAATATATTGTTCAGATAATGTCTTTGTTATTATATATTAGTTACAGTGTTTTAAAAATGGTACTATCTTGCTTTGCAGTTCTTTCTACATGTTTAACCAAGGTATTGTTAAGATAATGTCTCTGTTAAAATGAATCAGTCGCATTGTTTTAGGAATGATACTTTTCTGCTTTGTCGTTCTTTATACATGTTGAAACAAGGCATTGTTAAGATAATGTCTCAGTTAATATGAATGAATCACAATGATTGAGAATTTCTACTCTCCTGCTTTTTTTCCATTAAGATAAGGTAGATCAGTAGATGTTTTTCTTCTGGGAGTACAAGTCATCAACCGTTATTTCTCAATAATTGTTTCCCTTATACCTTTTGTTGCTTACAGGGATATCAAAATTAAAGCTCAGTTTTATTCCGACTTTGATTTTAGTTGAACTGCACAAAAGGAGCCAATGTGTCTAAGGCAAACTGCTGCATTAGTGGATCCAATTGGTCTTACCACTTTGCAGAAAGAAGCAGTCGCTGTTTGCGCTACATTACACAAGGAATGATCGAGAAGCTTTGTAGAGTATTAGTAGATGCTGGTGACATGACTAGTCAGTAGAGATGGCTGCTTTACTTGTGGTTCGGAGGAACACTAGGCAAACAAGTGCCCAAACAAGTACCAAGAAGCCAGGGCAGGACTCCAAGTCTATCAATGTCACTCTAAGCAACAATGATGGGGCATCTGGGTATGGTAATCTGTTTACCGTACTTTCAGTTTGTTAATCCACCGATTGGTGGGTTGACACTAGGGCCAATATTCATGTGTGTGCTGATGTGTCATTGTTTTCTGGCAGCATATAAATACGAAATCCACAGAGATGCTCAGCTTGATTTTAGTGGAACTGCACAAAATGTTCAGATGGTTCGTGTCCTCCATAATAATACTTCATCATGCACAATACATCGAATGGTTCTCTAATCATTCGTCATCACATTGAACCACCGGACTATCAGATGACAAACTGATGACAAACCCTGCCCGTTCCACAATCATAGGCATTACATATTTTTAATGTGAAAAGCTTGTCAAAGTTGACATTAGTTTAATATATTGGAATTGGAAAACCTTGTCAATTTTTGCTGATTGATGTTAGCCAGAAGACATGCATTTGATATTTTTGAGTGGGACGCCCTTTGCTGTGAGCAACGTCGATCGTTTTTTCCTATTCCTGTCTTCAGTTCAAAAGTAAATATTTACTCTGCTGAGATGCATAGTCACATGAATGTTGACTTACGTAAGATATTTTAAGAGTTTCTTCTAAATATTGTCTACGTAATGCCAGGCCTTGTGTTTGATTGCAAAGTTGAGCTTGGAATATCGTGGCATGCGGCATCACGAGCTGTTCACCGTGCCTCCTGAGAATAATGCTTCGTATTGTTTTGCATGTCGATCTAATGCCAGTGATTTCCTTGTTAGGAAGATCATCCTCTTATGTTGTTTACGTGCTTAAGAAGTTCATCGTCTTATGTTTCATTCATAGCCTATACGACAAGTCGGGTAGGTTAGACGTGAAACCATATGATCTTCTGACCAACTCATCATCTTAGGCCGTGATTGGATTGTCGTTTTCCAACCAAAAGCACTTGTAAAACTGACACTTGTAAATAAAAGCATATGGTCTCGGGCGAAGCGCTTGGTTGGTCGATTTCGACTAGTAAAATATACACCGGTCTCTCAAATTACACGCGTAACCCACCGGTTTTACTTACAGACCTCAGGCCCTCCGTTTCATTACGCCTGTATTTTACGCGTTGTTTCCGATGACGAGTAAATTACACTTGTATCTTAATACAGTTATGAAATAAACTAGAGCCCCCAAGCGCGGCCTTACCGTTTCATGACATATCAGTCTCCCGAAGGTGCTCATAGGTGCCGATGATCCTGGCTTCCTGAATGAGCAGCGGGTGTTGTATCAGACCATCCATAGGGCCCGTGAGGCCCTCTCCCTCGTCCTTCGAGTTGTTGTGCTCGCCGTGGTGCCGAGCATTGTTAACATGGTCAATGAACATGAGGATTCAGGAGATGGCTTTATTTTGACTGGTTGATAGTACGGACCCACTAGGGCCATAGCCGTACGTACGCAAGTGCCTTCTTATTATGTACAACTATATATTTTTTGCTTCCTCCTGGTTTCTTGACATCACGGTCCCACACCATTGTCAACCTATGTAGTCAATAAATGAGAGAATTGCACAAGGTGCGGCCGACAGCTGGGACCAAGCAGCTTGAGCAGTATTTGTGATTTTGAGGCATGAGCACTGCAGAGTTTTTCTTGGCGATGTTTTCATTGTTGTTCAGAGGAGAGCAGGGTATTAACTGGGCGGGCTGTGGCCCGTCTAGCCCAGGACAGATATCTAGCTCAGATATTAATTTTTTTCAAGATATTAATTTTTTAAGCCCTCAAAAAAAGATATCAAATTTTTTCAAGATGAAAATGGCTAGCCCAGCTATACGTTTTTTTGAGGAATACCCACGCAAGGTCAACTTGTTATTCTTCGTCCCGCTGGGCTACAATTCTTTCCTAGGAGGGATGCATTAGGCTTAACAGGAAAATGGGCTTTAAAAATAATAAATGGGCTGTAATTATAAAAAATGGGCAGTAACTATAAAAAATGCACCAAGCACGGAATTAGTTTATAAAATATTATTTATGGATTTTCAAAATCTTAATTTTTAATTGTTGCACGCGCAATGTTTCGTTAGATTTTTACGTAATACAAATTTATATTTAATCTGACTAGATATTCGGGATAAAAATATTTCAGATCCCATCAGAATGTGGGAAATTTTATTGAGTTCTGTCTTGAACGGTTGGTTGAAATTATTAATCGTTGTCCTAGCTAGAAAATGGTTGTACTTTTAACAAACTGTAAATGGGCTGTAGTAAATTCCATTAGAATTCAAAAATGGCATGTACATTCTTACAAATCGCAAATGGGATATAAGTTCTCTCCCACACACTTGTGGGCCTACTAAGTTAACGCATCCCCTAAAAAAAGAAGTTGACGCATATGCAAGGCTTTGTGAACTTATTATAGTCAACACACGGTTCTAGCAGCAGTGGTCGTTGGATGTCCATCTAACGGATGTTGTGCTTCTTCTTCAATCTCGGATATTCTAGCTTCACCCACCCAAACAATGATTCCTCCCCCTGACATCTGGGGTGCACCGTTTCGGAAGCTAACATGTGGGCCTACTAAGTTGACGCGTACCAAGGGCTTTGTCAACTTAGTCAATATGAACGATTCTAGCTGCATTGACCATACGATGTCCATCCAACGGCCGTAGTGCTTCTTCAACCTCTGGTCTTCTTGCTCCAACCGCCCAAAGCAGCGCCGGTCGTGCCGCGTGCTCCTGCCTCCCGTGGCCGGCTGTGATGCCGCGGAGGCCTCACCGCCCCCTACTACTCCAATCGCCGGCCAGGCCATCCCTCTACTCACCCACACCCCTGTTATTCCGCGGCAATGGTAGCCTCACACCGCAGCCGAACCAGTGAACCCTCGTACTCCTCTCCGCGCGGGCTTCCACTGCCGCGTCTTCCCCGGCTCTGCGTCGTCCTCTTCCTAGGCCTCGCCGTCGTCCATCGCCCTAGTGCTCTCGGCACGGCGTGGTCAACATGGTCAAGGAACGGCTTCCATCGGACGTGGACTGTACGTGGAGAAGCTGACAGCTGGGTCCACGACAGCAGCAAGGTAGTGCCTCCTTATTACGCGGAAAATAATGATTCCTCCACCTAACACCAGGGACCCACCGGACGGGCCACCGTATTTCACGAAAAAACTGTTTGCCCCCTGACTGGTGGGACCCATCAGACGGGCCACCGTATTGCGCAAAAAAAATGTTCCCCCCCACTGCCAGCTCAGACCCACCAGAAGTGCCTCCTTATTACGCAAAAAAAATGAATACTCCCCCTACTGGTTGGGACCCACCTTGGTGGGAGGCTGACTTGTGGGCCTACTAAGTTGACGGGGATGGAGTGCTTTGTCAACTTAGTCAATATGAACGATTCTAGCTCCAGTGACCCTACGATGTCCATCCAACGGCCGAAGTGCTTATTCAACCTCTGGCCTTGTTGCTCCAGCCGCCCAAAGCAGTGTCGGTCGTGCCGCATGCTCCTGCCTCCCGTGGCCGGCTGTGCTGCCGCGGAGGCCTCACCGCCCCCTACTATTCCCACCGCTGGCCAGGCCATCCCTCTACTCATCCACACCCCCTGTTATTCTGCGGCGATGGCAGCCTCACACCACAGCGAACCAGTGAACCCTCATAATCCTCTACGCGTGGGCATCCACTGCCGTGTCTTCCCCGGCTCCGCGTTGTCCCCTTCCTAGGCCTCGCCGTCGTCCACCGCCTTGGTGCTCTCCGCGCGGCGTGGTCAGTGTGGTTAAGGAACGGATTCCATCGGACATGGACTGTACGTGGAGAGGCTGACAGCTGGGTCCACGGCCGCAGCAAGGAAGTGCCTCCTAATTATGTGCAAGATAATTATTCCTCCACTTGATAGTGTGGACCCACCGGATGAGCCACCGTATTTCGTGAAAAAAAAAACATTTCCCCCTGACTGCTGGGACCCAATAGCTACATCTTCGCACGCAAGGAAGTGCGTCCTGGCAAAAAAAATGATTCGCCCCCCTAACTGCTCAGACCCACCAGCTACATCTTCGCACACAAGGAAGTGCCTGACAGTCAGGACCCACCTGGCCGAAGCGTACGTAGCATTGTCATTCTGGTCGCAAATGTGTACGTACATACTGGTCGATGTAGAGGCGTGCACGTGTCATAGTAGAGGCGCGCACGTAGCATGTACACGTACGTACAGCGGCCAATGTGCAAGAAAGAAAATATGGCCACGTACGTACATACGGGCAGGGTCTCGAATGCCTACTCGCGCATACGTACGACCAGGGCTCGTGTACATGGTTGAGTCGGAACGGAGAAACAGCGTCGTCGTCCTGTTCATGGGGAACCAACCGGCTGGGTCGGAACGGAATGCATCATCGTGTTCATTGGGAGGGCTTGGACGGAACAGCCGATGGAAACGACGCCTAGCGTACCGCAGAACATAGGAAACGGCCTTGTGTTCGACCGGCCATGTTCGAAATGGGATCCTGTTCATCGGGAGGGGTCTGGCGTACAGCAAAACAGAAGAAACGGACCTCCTACGATCAAAACCGGGGTCCTATTGATCGGGAGGGGTGTGGCGTACCACAAAACGGAGGAAAGGGACTTGTGTTGGAGTGCTACGGTCGAAATGGGGGTCCTGTTCATCGGGAGGGGTGTGGCGTACCGCAAAACGGGACTCCACGGGATACTATTCATCTCCATCGTCGACCCCCTCCAGCCTCCACGGGCTACTGTTCATCCATCGTCGACCTCCTCCAGACTCCACCTACGACTTCTCATCCACGGGCTCCTGTTCATCTAGCCTCCACCGCGCGCTACTCCACCAGCTACTGTTCAACCAGCCCTCTCCACGGGCTCCTGTTCAACCACCTCCCCACAGGCTACTGTTCATCCTGCCCTTCACCGTCTACTATTCATCCTGCCCTCCACGGGGTGGTCCTATTCATCCTGCCCTCCACGGGATCCTGTTCATCCAGCCCCAACCGACTCGATCGATCGGGGTACTGTTCATCCAGCCCCAACCGACTCGATCGATCGGGGTACTGTTCATCCAGAGGCAACACCAC
>NC_041384.1:579174323-579193771 GCF_002162155.2 Triticum dicoccoides | reverse complement strand
TCTAGAGGCAGCAACGATCGGCTTCAGTTAGCAGTAGTAGCGAAGGAATCGCTCGATCGGGTTCAATTAACAGCCATCGATCGATCGCTCGGGTTCAGTAATGTGTAGCCTGCAGTGCAATCGCTTTGGTTCGGTTAGAGCCCAACGCCTCGCACACATGTGTGTATGTACGAGAGAAACACGCATCGCTCAGCCCTCGACCACCCACCGTAACCGGGGACTCCCCGATATTTTCCGCGCCCTCGCTTCTACCACGGTTTTTCCGTCATGGATGGCCCAAAGAATGTAATGCAGCTGCGTCTTGATAACCCACAAGTATAGGGGATCGCAACAGTTTTCAATAAGTAAGAGTGTCGAACCAAACAAGGAGCTAAAGGTAGAACAAATATTCCCTCAAGTTCTATCGACCCCTGATACAACTCTACGCACGCTTGACGTTCGCTTTACCTAGAACAAGTATGAAACTAGAAGTACTTTGTAGGTGTTGTTGGATAGGTTTGCAAGATAATAAAGAGCACGTAAATAAAAAGTAGGGTCTATTTAGATGAAGACACAACTAAGTTAGTTTTAGTAAAGAGCTTTTTGTTACGAGAAAATTATTTGTCCCTAGGCAATCAATGACTAGACCGGTAATCATTATTGCAATTTTATTTGAGGGAGAGGCACAAGCTAACATACTTTCTCTACTTGGATCATATGCACTTATGATTGGAACTCTAGAAAGCATCTGCAACTACTAAAGATCATTAAGGTAAAACCCAACCATAGCATTAAAGTATCAAGTCCTCTTTATCCCATACGCAAACAACCTACTTACTCGGGTTTGTGCTTCTGTCACTCACGCCTTCCACCATAAGCAAATCATGAACATATTGCAAACCCTACAGTGGGAATCCCTCATGCTTGCGTGACACGGAGAGCACCATAGGACAGCACCAATAATAAAACATGCAACTCAAACCAATCATGATCATCAATTAACCCACAGGACAAAACGGATCTACTCAAACATCATAGGATAGCCATACATCATTGGGAAATAATATATTGCGTTGAGCGCCATATTTTAGTAGAGATTACAGCGGGTAAAAGAGGGGTTACACTGCTGCATAGAGGGGGGAAGAGTTGGTGATGATGGCGGTGAAGTTGTTGGTGAAGATTGCGGTGATGATGATGGCCCCGGTGGCACTCCGGAGCCACCGGAAGCGAGGGGGAGAGAGCCCCCCTCCTTCTTCTTATTCCTTGACCTCCTCCCTAGATGGGAGAAGGGTTTCCCCTCTGGTCCTTGGTCTCCATGGCGTGGGAGGAGCGAGAGCCCCTCCAAGATTGGATATGTCTCTCTGTCTCTCTCTGTTTCTGCGTTCTCAGATTCTATCCTTTCACCGTTTCTTATATTCCCGGAGATCCGTAACTCCGATTGGGCTGAAATTTTTACACGATCTCTATCCAGATATTAGCTTTCTTGCGGCGAAAGAAGGGCATCAACCGCCTTACGAGGTGGGCACGAGGGTTAGGGGCGCGCCCAGGGGGTGGGGCGCGCCCCCTGCCTCGTGCCTCCCTCGGGCACCGTCTGGCGTGGATTTTTCTTCCCAAAAATCATATATATTCCAAAAAAATCTCCGTCAGTTTTTATCCCGTTTGGACTCCGTTTGATATGGATATTCTGCGAAACAAGAAACATGCAACAAACAGGAACTGGCACTAGGCATTGGATCAATATGTTAGTCCCAAAAATAGTATAAAAAGTGGCCAAAAGTATATGAAAGTTGTAGAATATTGGCATGGAACAATCAAGAATTATAGATATGATAGAGACGTATCAGCATCCCCAAGCTTAATTCCTACTCGTCCTTGAGTAGGTAAATGATAAAAAAGATAATTTTTGATGTGGAATGCTACCTAGCATAGTCTTGATCATGTATCTAATCATGGCATGAATATTAAGACACGAGTGATTCAAAGCAATAGTCTATCATTTGAAATAAAAACAATAATACTTCAAGCCCACTAATAAAGCAATCATATGTTTTCAATATAACAAGGCCAAAGAAAGTTATCCCTACAAAATCATATAGTCTGGCTATGCTCCATCTTCACCACACAAAATATTCACATCAAGCACAACCCCGACGATAAGCCGAACAATTGGTTCATACTTTTTAACGCGCTTCAGCATTTTCAACCCTCACGCAATACATGAGCGTGAGCCATGGATATAGCACTATAGGTGGGATAGAATGGTGGTTGTGGAGAAGACAGAAAGGAGAAGATAGTCTCACATCAACTAGGCATATCAACGGGCTATGGAGATGCCCATCAATAGATATCAATGTGAGTGATTAGGGATTGCCATGCAACGGATGCACTAAGAGCTATAAGTGTATGAAATCTCAAACCGAAACTAAGTGGGTGTGCATCCAACTTGCTTGCTCATGAAGACCTAGGGCATTTGAGGAAGCCCATCGTTGGAATATACAAGCTAAGTTCTATAATGAAAATTCCCACTAGTATATGAAAGTGATAACTCAAGAGACTCTCTATATGAAGAACATGGTGCTACTTTGAAGCACAAGTGTGGTAAAAGGATAGTAACATTTCCCCTTCTCTCTTTTTACTCTCATTTATTTTGTTTTTTCCTTTTGTTTTTTGGGCCTTCTCTTTTTTTGGCCTTTCTCTTTTTTTTTATTTTTTTTCGTCCGGAGTCTCATCTCGACTTGTGGGGGAATCATAGTCTCCATCATCCTTTCCTCACTGGGGCAATGCTCTAATAATGATGACCATCACACTTTTATGTACTTTCAACTTGATATTACAACTTGATACTAGAACAAAGATATGACTCTATATGAATGCCTCCGGTGGTGTACCGGGATGTGCAATGATCTAGCGTAGTAATGACATCAAAAAACGGACAAGCCATGAAAACATCATGCTAGCTACCTTACGATCATGCAAAGCAATATGACAATGAATGCTCAAGTCATGTATATGATGATGATGGAAGTTGCATGGCAATATATCTCGGAATGGCTATGGAAATGCCATAATAGGTAGGTATGATGGCTGTTTTGATGAAGATATAAGGAGGCTTATGTGTGACAGAGCGTATCATATCATGGGGTTTGGATGCACCGGCGAAGTTTGCACCAACTCTCGAGGTGAGAAAGGGCAATGCACGGTACCGAAGAGGCTAGCAATGATGGAAGGGTGAGAGTGCGTATAATCCATGGACTCAACATTAGTCATAAAGAACTCACATACTTATTGCAAAATTTTATTAGCCCTCAAGAAAAGTACTACTACGCAAGCCCCTAGGGGGATATATTGGTAGGAAAAGACCATCGCTCGTCCCTGACCGCCACTCATAAGGAATATAATCAATAAATACCTCATGCTCCGACTTTGTTACATAACGGTTCACCATACATGCATGCTATGGGAATCACAAACCTCAACACAAGTATTTATACTAATCCACAACTACCCACTAGCATGACTCTAATATCACCATCTTTATATCGCAAAACTATTGCAAGGAATCAAACATATCATATTCAGTGATCTACAAGTTTTATGTAGGATTTTATGACTAACCATGTGAATGGCCAATTCCTGTCATCTCTCTAAATAGATATAAGTGAAGAAAGAGAGTTTATTTTTTCTACAAAAGATATGCCCGTGCTCTAACAAATATAAGTGAAGCAAAAGAGCATTCTAAAAATCGCGGTTTTCTATGTAAAGAGAAACAGGCAATCCAAACTTCAAATGATATAAGTGAAGCACATGAAGCATTCTATAAAGCCATACTCAAAAGATATAAGTGAAGTGCAAAGAGCATTCTATAAATAAACCAAGGACTATATCATACCATCATGGTGCATAAAATAAAAATAAAACTAAATGCAAAAGACGCTCCAAGATTGCACATATCGCATGAATGAAACGAATCCGAAAACATACCAATACTTGTTGAAGAAAGATGGGATGCCTTCCAGGGCATCCCCCAAGATTAGACGCTTGAGTATCCTTGAATATTTACTTGGGGTGCCTCGGGAATCCCCAAGCTTGAGCTCTTGCCTCTCTTCCTTCTTCTCAAATCGAGACCTTCTCGATCATCGAACACTTCATCCACACAAAACTTCAACAGAAAACTCGGTAAGATCCGTTAGTATAATAAATCAAATCACTACTCTAAGTATTGTTGCAAACCAATTCATATTTTGCTTTTGCAATGTAGCTACTGTAATATAAATTTTTCATGGCTTAATCCACTGATATTAATTGATAGTTTCATCAAAACAAGCAAACTATGCATCAAAACAAGCAAATATGCATCAAAAACAGAATCTGTCTAAAACAGAACAGTCTATAACAATCTGAACATTCACCATACTTCTGATACTTCAATAATTCTACCAAAATTAGGAAAAATAAAAAAATTGTATAGGAAGATAGTGCAAAAAGAATCAGAACAGTTTGACGTTCCAACTAGAAATGTAAAATCGCGCACTACAGCCAAAGTTTCTGTCCTGCACCATACAAACCATCAAGCAAATGTAAACATCCTAAAGGCAAACCTTGGCACATTATTTTTTATAATACAATGGAATTGTACAAGGGGATAATTATTTTTGTTGAAAAGTTTCTGTAATCAAGATTCACAAAGTTGCCGTGAGCATGAACAAAGTTCAAGGAGCTCTCCCACTTCAACAATGCTTGTCTTTCTCACTTTCACTTTCCTTTTTGAAAAAGTTTTGGGTTCCCCTCTTTATTTTTGTTGTTTTTTAACTATATAAAAGCACTCAACATAAATAAATGACTCTCTAAACTTCTGGGTTGTCTCCATGGCAGCGCTTTCTTTAAAGCCATTAAGCTAGGCATATAGTGCTCAAGTAATGAATCCACCTGGATCCCAAGGTATATCAAATCCAATTTTAATTAACAATGATTTGTAATTTAGTAGTGAGCACAAAGCAACATATATCATGTAACTATGAAGTCTAACTCTCTTCCTATGCATCGGCATGTCATAAAAGAACAATTCATGCACACATAGTAAAGGCCAATGCATAGTATAAACAGTTTCTTGCAATTTTATCATATTGGAAACATAGAGAGGTGGAGATATAGTTCCTCTCTCATAATAATTGCAAGTAGGACAAGCAAGCACATGCATATTATATTCATCAAAATCATCATGTGCAACGGTATAAGGCAACCCATCAATATAATCCTTAATAAGGGTAAACTTCTTCGATATAGTGTAGTTGGGAGAATTCAAAAAGATAACAGGACTATCATGCATGGGTGCAATAGCAACAATTTCATGTTTAACATAAGGAACTATAGAAAGTTCATCTTCATAAGCATAATTCATATTGGCATCTTGGCCACAAGCATAGCAAGCATCATCAAAAAGGGATATTTCAAAAGAATCAACGGGATCATAGCAATTATCATAGCATTCATCCTTCGGTAAGCATGAAGGGAAATTAAACAATGTATGAGTTGAAGAGTTACTCTCATTAGAAGGTGGGCACGGGTGATCAATCCGCTCTTCCTCCTTTTGTTCTTCGCTCTCCTCCTCATCTTTTTCATCCAATGAGCTCACAGTTTCATCAACTTATTCTTCCATAGATTCCTGCAAAATATTAGTCTCTTCTTGGACATCGGAGAATTTCTTAATAAGTGCATTAATATCGGAATTGTATTCATAATTCTCATAGCAATATTTAAGGATAGCTAAATTTTTAGGTCTATAAATTGAATCATCAAAATCTTCAAACTCTTTAAACATAGATTCAATTTCATAAGCACCCATAAAAGCAACAAATTCTTCTATTTGTTCCACATCATAGTAATCATATATACCATTAGCATAAGAAGCTAAGGTTTTATTATCATTAAATTCGCATAAAAAGGGTAGGTGTGGAGCCTTCATCCTAGAGCAACAAGTATAATCATATCTCAAGCATATTGCCTAGCATACCACTTCAATATATGAATTTGATCCCATAATAGTTTCCCTTTTTGTGTCAAGCGGTAATCTCTAAAGTATTCACGTTGATCCAACGTTACTCCCATTACATAATTGAATGGGGTTTTGTCAGGATTATTAAAGTAGTACATAATATCTTTCACATAACTAGCATCGAGGGTTTTAGGAGATTCCCCATCTCCATGAGCAGAAAGTACACCTATTTTTTTTGGTATTTCGTGTTCCATATCCATAACTAAAGATAAAGAACAACTAAGAACAGCAAATAAAAATTACTTAGTGATAAAGCAAACAAGCACACACAAGAATATTCACCACACGCTATTGCTCCCCGGCAACGGCGCCAGAAAAAGGGTCTTGATAACCCACAAGTATAGGGGATTGCAACCGTTTTTGATAAGTAAGAGTTTCGAACCCAACGAGGAGCTAAAGGTAGAACAAATATTCCCTCAAGTTCTATCGACCACCGATACAACTCTACGCACGCTTGACATTCGCTTTACCTAGAACAAGTATGAAACTAGAAGTACTTTGTAAGTGTTGTTGGATAGGTTTGCAAGATAATAAAGAGCACGTAAATAAAAAGTAGAGGTTGTTTAGATGAAGACACAACTAAGTTAGTTTTAGTAAAGAGCTTTTTGTTATGAGAAAGTTATTTGTCCCTAGGCAATCGATAACTAGACCAGTAATCATTATTGCAATTTTATTTGAGGGAGAGGAATAAGCTAACATACTTTCTCTACTTGGATCATATGCACTTATGATTGGAACTCTAGAAAGCATCCGCAACTACTAGAGATCATTAAGGTAAAACCCAACCATAGCATTAAAGTATCAAGTCCTCTTTATCCCATACGCAAACAACCTACTTACCCGGGTCTGTGCTTCTGTCACTCACGCCACCCACCATAAGCAAATCATGAGCATATTACAAACCCTACAGCAGGAATCCCTCACGCTTGCGCGACACGGAGAGCACCATAGGACAGCACCAATAATAAAACATGCAACTCAAACCAATCACGATCATCAATTAACCCATAGGACAAAACGGATCTACTCAAACATCATAGGATAGCCATACATCATTGGGAAATAATATACAGCGTTGAGCACCATGTTTAAGTAGATATTACAGCGGATAAAAGAGGGGTTACACCGCTGCATAGAGGGGGGAGAGTTGGTGATGATGGCGGTGAAGTTGTTGGTGAAGATTGCGGTGATGATGATGGCCCCCATGGCACTCCGGTGCCACTGGAAACGAGGGGGAGAGAGCCCCCCTCCTTCTTCTTCTTTCTTGACCTCCTCCCTAGATGGGAGAAGGTTTTCCCCTCTGGTCCTTGTTCTCCATGGTGTGGGAGGGGCGAGAGCCCCTCCGAGATTGGATCTGTCTCCCTGTCTCTCTCTGTTTCTGCGTTCTCAGATTCTACACTTTCGCTGTTTCTTATATTCCCGGAGTTCCGTAACTCCGATTGGGCTGAAATTTTAACATGATCTCTATCCGGATATTAGCTTTCTTGCTGCGAAAGAAGGGCATCAACCGCCTTACGGTGTGGCCACGAGGGTCAGGGGAGCGCCCAAGGGGTGGGGCGCGCCCCCTGCCTCGTGCCTCCCTCGGGCACCGTCTCGCGTGGATTTTTCTTCCTAGAAATCATATATATTCCAAAAAAACTCCGTCAGTTTTTATCCCGTTTGGACTCCGTTTGATATGGATATTCTGCAAAACAAAAAACATGCAACAAACAGGAACTGGCACTGGGCACTGGATCAATATGTTAGTCCCAAAAATAGTATAAAAAGTTGTCAATAGTATATGAAAGTTGTAGAATATTGGCATGGAACAATCAAAAATTATAGATACCACGGGGACGTATCACGTCTCCGGACCGCCCAGGACGAAAAGCCCATTTTCTGTCATGATTTTTTGTCGTAGAAGTAGGACCACACCACATCTATGATGATACCAGGTTTTGTCACAATTATCGTCATAGAAGTGTCATAAGTATGACAGAAAAAAATCGTTTGGCCCAAAATGTCACGGATGTGCCTTTTTTTGTAGTGCACACAAGGTTATGACTGCTTACCGGGCCAGGGTAACGCATGCCCATAACCTTCCCTCATTGGAGGCACCGACCAGAGGCATGACAATGGACCGAATAAAGGCCTTCCCACAAAGGCAAATGTGGTTGCACTGGGGAAGATCTCGATTCAGTGGCACCATGACCCGATCAATGATATGTTCAAGTTGAATTATTATCAGGTTCAACTTAAAGTGAAAGTAACCGGTGTCATGATATGCCATGAAAATGCAACACTAATATATATGCACCATAAATCATCAAAAATAATTGATTCAACTTCATCAATTACTAAGCATAGATCTGAACAACACACAACATTTCTCTGGTTATGTTTATTTAGCAATTTATCCACGACAATATCTTAGCATAAATCCTTTCTTACTCAAGAAAATATTAAACCAATTAATTCCCTTTTCATAAACATATTACTTCTTCATAATAAAAAGTTACTTCTAATGACTTAAACTAACTTAGTTAGTTGTAAACTTCCGTATACTAACCATATCAACTTAAACAAGCATCCAACAGAATATAAATATATACTTTAGTGAATTAAATGCATGGATTAAATCATTTGTTCAAGTTGGAAAATATCACAAATATTGCAATGGCACCATGAAAATGTTGTTGTGGCTTTCCTTAGTGCAGGTGAGGGTCACACTCCTCCTGGTGATCCTCAAGACAAGCTTCACCTTCTGGAAACAAATATAAACACAAAAGGAAAACATCAAGAACCACTCTGAAATTCACTAGAAAATCTACATAGCAAAGAAAAGTCTCATTTTTGGTGTGCTGCTAGATCTTTTCATAAAGAACACAATGCAAAAAGAATCAATTCATTTGGACTTGTGGTTAAAAAGTTGTGACTGTTTGAAGCTCTTTGGAATATTTGAATTTGATTTAAATAAAACAGAACTGGGGGTGACGTCAAAGGCGTAAACCCCGCGGCGCGCCACCACTCGTACCGCTTCGGGCGCGGCCAGAGTGGCTGACTAGCAGGCCCCACTAGCTAGGTGAGAGGGAGGGGAAGAGGGAAACAAAGCACGGCGGGGCTCCGCCGAAGCACATGCTGGCGAGAAGGGCGTCTTGACCCGAGCTAAAGGAATGGATCGAAAGAGAAGACGAAAGTGCACCTGCCCGTACCCGTAGATTAGCTAGGGGTGGTCGGACAGCATCTAAAACAACCTCTCCGGTGGCAATAGAGAGCGGAGTTCACCGGAGTTGGAGATGACGGTAGCTAGAGGCGGCACCAAAGGCTCCAATCAGGATGGACGGCACACTGAAGCACGGCGGAGGCCCTGGAAGGGTGGACGGAGCTTGGGAGGGGCTGGAGCTGCAGAGATGACCGAAGGGGATGGCCGGCGAGCTTGAGCTCGGGGACGGCGGCCCGCGGCCTGCCCGGCCGGGCTACGGCTACCTACTGGCTTGTGGAGTGTGTGAGAGGAGTGGATGATGCTTGAGAAGGCTAGGGAGGACTGTATTTATAGCCGACCAGGGTGAGGGGTTCGGGATCCGCTGGAGGACACCTGGACACGTCGCCCGGTGACGAACGATGTCAGTGAGCGAGGGAGAAGGCGACATAGCTCACGCGGGCTCTGTGGGCGAGCAGAGACGAGCACAGGAGCGAGGGGTGGCGACGAACATAGTGTGCGACACATTGTTAGGTTGGCCGGACCGTGCCCGTGCTCGCTGCGGCGAGCTCTGGCATCGACGAGTTCTAGGAGGGAGTTAAGGGGTCAGGAAGATGATCGCGGCGAAGTTTGGCAAGGCGCAACAGGCGGGGAAGCGAGCATGCGCTCAACAGCGGCTCAGGCGCGTCGTAGAACGCGTCGGCCGTATGCCAGCACGCCTGGACGAACACGGTCACCGCGTGAACTATGACATCAGGCCGCGCTAAGCCTAAACTTCATGTCGGACGTGTAGTCCTTGGTGGTTTGAGTAGTTACCACACTTTGGGTTGAGCTCAGGTGCAGTAAGATGGATTTCTACTTCAAGGTAAGTTTCTGGGCAGTAACTTTGAGAGCTTACTATGGTCAAACTACTAAGAGTTGGAAGCTGAGCTTTGGAGGCTAGCAATCATCCAGGAGGGTGGTCATTCACAAGAAAATGCAGCAGCATTTGAGCAAGTAAAATGGTAGTTGTTGTACAAACTACCATTTCTGTCCAGAACAGAAAATATTTTCTGTAGAAAAAATATTCCAAAAAGTGATGCAATATTTTTCCTCAGGAAGGTGCCCTAGGGTTCATAGAATATTTGTGAATTTTCTCAGATTTTTGTGGACAAGAAAATTTAGGGTTGCTTTGGAACACAAGGGGCTAGTTAGGATTTTCGGAGGGAAAATGAATATTTTTCATTTAAGAAAAATATTCATAATATTTTTTTGAGGTGGATCAGAGGAGAAATGGTGGCTAGGGAGAGAAATGAGTCACTTGGGTGAAAGTAAAGGTGGTACCCAAGTGCTTAAGTCCATCTGAAGTGATTCAAGATTCCAAATTCAAATCCAAATCAAAAGAAAATCAGACAAGGAAGAGAGGGCAAAAACCAAGTTGTCACACTCAACTCCAATCATATAATGATCACGGAGTTCACCAACAACCACAAGCTAGATGACAAGAACATCGGGGAGGCCATCTTCAAGCTTCACGAGAAAATCGAGCATCTCCAAGCCCAGATCTTTGACCTGCAAAACCAAAACTGTGAGTATGAATATAGATTCAAGAGGATGAGTTTGGCTATAGATTCGAGGATCCAGAGACTCGATCATCCTTCTATGATGGTGAGCCTATGCCCTGGAAGATGGACGACAAGCCTACATCATCAACAACTCCATCATCACTACCTCCGAGGAAGGAGTCATAAACACATGGGTATGGCCACTCCCCTTGGCAACTGGCAAGCTTGGGGGAGTGCCCCGATCTCGTATCACCATCACATTTTTATCTTTACCGTTTTTCTTAGTTTGATCCTTTTGGTAATATCTTGATCTAGTAGAATAAAGTTTTAGTATGATCTAGTTTCGAGTTTTGCTTTATGATCCTTCTATGTAATCGAGTCTGTGAGCTATATATAATAAAGATTAGTGTTGAGTCAAGGGCTTGATTATCTTGCTATGATCTTGAGGGAATAAAACAAAAGAGAAAGAATAAAAAGAAATAAAGAGATCATATGAATCCTATGGAGAGTAATGACTTCTCATATAAAGAGTATGATGAATAAAAGTTGTTGAGAGTTGACAAACCTAGTTTTGGTCATCGTTGCAATTAATAGGAAGTAATAAAGAAAGAGAGGTTTTCACATAAAAATATACTATCTTGGACATCTTTTATGATTGTGAGCACTCATTAAAATATGACATGCTAAAGAGTTGACGTTGGACAAGGAAGACAACGTAATGGGTTATGTTTTCTTACATCTGAAATAAATTATATTGTCATGGATCATCCAACATTTTGAGATTGCCTTTCCCTCTCATGCTAGCCAAATCCTTTGCACCAAGTAGAAATACTACTTGTGCTTCCAAATATCCTTAAACCCAGTTTTGCCATAAGAGTCCACCATATCTACCTATGGATTGAGTAAGAACCTTCAAGTAAGTTGTCATTGTTGCAAGCAATAAAAATTGCTCTCTAAATATGTATGATTTATTAGTGTGGAGAAAATAAGATTTATATGATCTTGTGATGTGGAAGAAATAAAAGTGACGGACTACATAATAAAGGTCCATATCACAAGTGGCAATATAAAGTGACATTCTTTTGTATTAAGATTTCGTGCATCCAACCATAAAAGCACATGACAACCTTTGCTTCCCTCTGCGAAGGGCCTATCTTTTATTCTTGTCTTGCACTTCATACAAGAGTCATGGTGATCTTCACCTTTCCTTTTTACATTTTATCCTTTGGCAAGCATAATGTGTTGGAAAGATCCTGATATATATAGCTAATTGGATGTAAGTTTTCATGAACTATTATTGTTGACATTACCCTTGAGTAAAAGGTTGGGAGGAAAAACTATAAGCCCCTATCTTTCTCTGTGTCCGATTAAAACTTCATACCCATAAATATGGCGTGAGTGTTAGAAATTGTGAAAGAGTAAATGATAGTTGAGTATGTGGACTTGCTGAAAGGCTCTTATAATGACTCTTTCTGATGTTATGATAAATTGCAATTGCTTCAATGACTGAGATTATAGTTTGTTAGTTTTCAATGAAGTTTATGGTTCATACTTGAAACTGTGAATGAATTGTTACTTTAGCATAAGAGATCTCATATGACAATATATATATATATATATATATATATATATATATATATATATATATATATATATATATATGTTGCTGTTATAATAATGATCATGATGCCCTCATGTCCGCATTTTATTTTATGGACACCTCTATCTCTAAACATGTGGACATATTTTTTTATTTCGGCTTTCGCTTGAGGACAAGCGAGGTCTAAGCTTGGGGGAGTTGATACGTCCATTTTGCATCATGCTTTTATACTAATATTCATTGCATTATGGGCTATTATTACACATTATGTCACAATACTTATGCATATTCTCTCTTATTTTACAAGGTTTACATGAAGAGGAGGAATGCTGTCAGCTGGAATTTTGGGCTGGAAAAGGAGCAAATATTAGAGGCCTATTCTGCACAACTCCAAAAGTCCTGAAACTTCACGGGAGCACGTTTCAGAATATATATAAAATATTGGGCGAAAGAAGTACCAGAGGGGGGCCACCCACCGTCCACGAGGGTGGGGGCGCGCCCTACCCCCTAGGCGCGCCCCCTACCTCATGGGCCCCCTGGCAGCCCTCTGATGTCCATCTTTGGCTATATGGAGTATTTCATCGAGGAAAAAAATCATAAGCAAGATTTTCGGAAGAAAATCCGCCGCCACGAGGCAGAACCTTGGCGGAACCAATCTAGGGCTCTGGCGAAGCTGTTCTGCCGGTGAAACTTCCCTCTGGGAGGGGGAAATCATCACCATCGTCATCACCAACTATGCTCTCATCGGGAGGGGGTCAATCTCCATCAACATCTTCACCAGCACCATCTCATCTCAAACCCTAGTTCATCTCTTGTATCCAATCTTTGTCCCAAAGCCTCAGATTGGTACCTGTGGGTTGCTAGTAATGTTGATTACTCCTTGTAGTTGATGCTAGTTGGTTTACTTGGTGGAAGATCATATGTTCAAATCCATTATGCATATTAATACCCCTCTGATTATTAACATGAATATGCTTTGTGAGTAGTTACGTTTGTTCCTGAGGACATGGGAGAAGTCTTGCTATAAGTAGTCATGTGAATTTGGTATTCGTTTGATATTTTGATGAGATGTATGTTGTCTTTCCTCTAGTGGTGTCATGTGAACGTCGACTACATGACACTTAACCATTGTTTGGGCCTAGAGGAAGGCATTGGGAAGTAATAAGTAGATGATGGGTTGCTAGAGTGACAGAAGCTTAAACCCTAGTTGATGTGTTACCTTAATACTTCTATTGTAGTTGTGGATGCTTGCAATAGGAGTTAACCATAAGTGGGATCCTTGTCCAAGGAAGGGCAATACCCAAGCACCGGTCCACCCACATATCAAATTATCAAAGTACCGAATGCGAATCATATGAACGTGATGAAAACTAGCTTGACGATAATTCCCATGTGTCCTCGGGAGCGCTTTCCTTCAGATAAGAGTTTGTCCAGGCTTGTCCTTTGCTAAAAAAAGGATTGGGCCATCTTGCTGCACCTTATTTACTTTTATTACTTGTTACTCATTACAAATTACCTTATCACAAAACTATCTATTATCGATAATTTCAGTGCTTGCAGAGAATACCTTACTGAAAACCGCTTATCATTTACTTCTGCTCCTCGTTGGGTTCGACACTCTTACTTATCGAAAGGACTATGATAGATCCCCTACACTTGTGGGTCATCACCCCCCTGCAATACTATTTGCTTCCAACTATCTGTTTGCAGGTGCTATCGAAAGTTTTCTCCCTTGCAATGATTATCCTCGATATTTATCGATCGCACAGGGAAAGTAAAAGTTCTACAAGGAGGAAAGGAAATCATCGAGTAATAGTACAAAGAAAGGGATAAGTACATAGAGTGATAAATGAACTATATTTGTTAGGGTTGGATATGCTATGATTATCCTTCATTATCTGACCTTGCAGGAAAAGAAAGTCAGCCTTAGTCTAAAATTTCTTGAGATTTGAAAGCTATCTATATGACTGACAGTGTTTTTTTCTTGCATATATCCCTCATATCATCCTTTTTGAGGAAAACAACATCTGAAGCATATCCACTCCGAGCCATATACTCATGTTTATCTTGCTTTGTTCATACTCGAACATCTAACTTGCAGGCAACTTATATCTCAGGTGGATTCAAATTGTTTTCTGAGAAAATCTTCATGTCATATCCTTCGTCACAAATCATTCAAAGTATTCATTATATCTAATTCATTTCAAAGATTGTGTGATAGGAATTACCTCAGACACTGTCGAGTGCATTGAAACAAGTCTAGAATGAAATCATATGGCAATGACACTCATATGAAGATTCACCTTGCTTCCTTCTGATTTAACTATGCACTCAAATGATGCATATCTTCAGGGGGAGTGTGTTTCATCTTCGTAATTATCTCTCGTCTTTCATTATCCGTCGCATTACATTCCATTCATTATCTGTCCTTCGATGTGATCTGTTTTGCAACAATCATCCAAAAAGGGGGACACTGTTGGTGCAGTATCTGCCTACCTGTGTTTTGGAGATTGTAGACAGAAACAGGTATGGACTGATTTGTTTGCTAGTGCATACAGAGAGAAATAGTCCATACAAAAAGGAAGAGAATGTTGTCTCCAGGGCCAAGTTCGAGGAACTTCACCGAAGTATATCTGCATTGTAGAGAAGAAATAGGTACATCTCTTGAAGACATGTACGCGAGAAGATTGATGTGAAGGAATTAACCCCTATAAAGTTTACTGCTGAAGCGAAGCATTTGGTTTGGTTTTGTCGTCCGAACGAATTGACTGCAGCGAATGGAAGTCGAAGACAAAGTGAAGACGTAGTGTTCATTTAGTTGTTCTTCTTTCGTTCATTTGAGTCATAGGACCTTTGTACTATTAACAGGGGTATAGGTTCTTGAAGCTTAGATCTGCTGTGATGCTTAGCCCAAAACCTATGAAAGATGCGAGAGAAATCTCTTTATGCTTCTAATGATTACCTGGCAGCAGTAGACATTGTTCTTCGTGCCGCAGGAGATATCTTTCGGACTAAGGAGTTAGCATTACTTGCTCTGCGAGTAATGTTATCGTTCTGCTCAAATTTCTGACCGTTGGACTCGTGTCATTCGGCCATTGGCTGCTCCACATGTCCAATTTGGTCATTTCCTTTCAGGGAAGGCTACGGCTATAAATAGCCACCCCACTCCAACATTAACCGTTGGCTGCTCCACTTCAGATTTCTGAGAAGATTGATTTGAGCAACCCCTCTCCAAGTGATTTGAGTTTAAAATCCACCAAGAGAAAAATCAAGATCCCAAACTTAGAAAGTGGTTTAGCATCACAGTAGTTCCGAGTTAGAGTTCTTGTACCTAGTACTCTTGAGAGTTGTGCACACTCTAGACAGATAGGTGTCGGCTTGAGTGTTGAAGAGTTGTTGTCTTCACTGAACAAGATCTTTAGCAACCAAGAGTGATTGTGGTTCGCGAAGGTCGACCGAAGGTTTGGAGATCGCCGACAAGTATCTACCACAAGGGAAATCAACTGGAGTCTGATCAGCTCCAAGTTGAAGGAGAATAGGGTGAAGGGAGTTTATCTTCTGTGTTAAGTTACAGACCCTCCAACCAGATGTGGCACTTTGGAAGAAGGGTGAACTGGTCTACCAAATCCCTTTGTTGTCATCGAGCACCACTGGTTCAATTTACTTCACTACAATACTTTCAATAGTTTTCATTCGTGCTCAGTGATGATAGTTTATCTGATCATTCATTCTATGTTGCATATCATTCGCTGTCATTTCTTCTGTCATTTCCATCAGTTATTGTTTGTTGCCCATATTGTTGCATCCTCTTCATTCTATTACTCTATCTAAGTTTTCATCATCGTCTGTGTTGTGATCATTTGGCTCCTTGTAGCTATTTCTCGTAGTTATTTATCGCAGTTCATCTCTAGCTCTCTTTCATGATATTATATTTGTTGGCATAGTGCATTACCATCGTTATCATCAAGCCAGTTGTATACTATGCTCGAACAATTATTACATCTTACATCAAAGACTTTGTTCCCTAATAGTATGCTTGATTGAGTTCATATCCACCGAACCTTATTTTTGTTGCTGTGTTTGGGATCAGTTCAAAATGTTCGAAAGAAATTTTGAATCTCCCATTCACCCCCCTCTGGTCGATATACTCTCAGTCCCAACAATGCCCCAATCTGTTTCCTACTTATCTTAATTCCTAAGTAAGGGAACTTTCCTTCGTCTTGTAACGAACCGGCATCTCAAGTTCTGGGCCATGAGCCGGCCCGCTTAACGACTCGTCTTCTAGGCCTCCAAACTCTTAGTCATCGTGGCCTGCTTGACTGACGTCATCCTTGAGTCGCCACCGGATAACCCGGCCCTGAACGGGCGGGTCATACCGTGGGGTTATATCCCCAACAAAAAACATACGATGGGTAAACAAATTACAGTTGGGCAATTGATAGAAAAGAGCATAGTTATTACGTATTCAAGGCAATGGTCATGTATATAGGCATCACATTTGAGACAAGTAGACCGACTCCTGCCTGCATCTACTACTATTACTCCACCCATCGACCGCTATCCAGCATGCATCTAGGGTATTAAGTTAATAAAAATAGAGTAACACCTTAAGCAAGATGACATGATGTAGACAAAGTAAACCCAAGAATTATGAATAAACCCCAGCCTTTTATCCCTAATGGAAACAATACAACACCACAAAATTAAACCCATCACAAAGCACCTCTCCCATTGCAAGATAAATCAGTCTAGTTGGCCAAACTAAACAAATAGATTAGAGAGAAATACAATGCTATAATAATCATGCATAAAAGAATTCAGGGAAGACTCGGTTAATATTCATGAATAATCTGATCAGAAACCCACAATTCATCTGATCCCAACAAACACACTGCAAAAGAAGATTACATCCAATAGAGCTCCAAGAACATCGAGAAGGACGTTGTATTGAAGATCAAAGAGAGAGAAGAAGTCATCTAGCTACTAGCTATGGACTCGTAGCTCTATGGTAAACTACTCACGCATAATCAGAAGGGAAGCAAGGATGATGTAGAAGCCCTCCATGATCGATTCCCATCCGAAGGGTTCTGGGAAAAGCCTCCAGGTGGGATCGCGGAAGAAGAGAAACTTACGGTGGCGTAAAAAGTGTTTCGGGTGGATCTCTGATGGATTGGGAATATTTGGAAATTTATAAAGGTGGAATTAGGTCAGGAGGTGCCACGAGGGGTTCACAATCCCAATGGGGGCCCCCTAGGGCGCTCCCCTAAGCTTGTCGCTTCCTCGTGACTCATGTTGTTCACCCCGAACCTTCATGGGTCCTTTCTAGTCCAGACAAAATCAATACATAGTTTTTTCTCCGTTTGGACTCTATTTGATATTGACTTTCTGAAAAGCCAAAAACAAGAAAAAAACAGCAACTGGCATTGAGCACTAGGTTAATAGCTTAGTCCCAAAAATGATATAAAATTGTGTTAAAAACATCCAAGATTGATACTATAATACTCCCTCCGTCCCGAAATATGTGTCTCAAGCTTAGTACAACTTTGTACTAAAGTTAGTACAAAGTTGAGCCACTTATTTCACGACGAAGGGAGTAGCATGGAATAATGAAAAATCATAGATACATTGGAGACGTATCAAGCATCCCCAAGCTTAATTCCTGCTTGTCCTTGAGTAGGTAAATGAAAAAAATAGAATTTTTGACGTTTAATGCTACCTAACATGTCTATCATGTAATCTTTCTTTTATCGTATGAATATTCAGATCCAAATTATTCAAAGAAATAGTCTATAATTTGGCATAAAGACATTAATACTTCGGCATACCAGCAAACAATCATGCCTTTCAAAATATAAATGCTAAAGAACACTATCCCTACAAAATCATATAGCCTTGTCATGCTCCATCTTCTTAACACAAATTATAAATCATGCACTACCCCGGTGTCAGCCAAGCAATTGGTCCGTACTTTTTATGCGCTTCAGCTTTTTCAACCCCCATGCAATACATGAGCGCAAGCCATGGATATAGCACTATGGGCGGAATAGGACATGGTGGTAGAGATTAATATGGAGAAGACAAAAAAGGAGAAAGTCTCACATCAACGAGGCTAATCAATGGGCTATGGAGATGCCCATAAATTGATGTCAATGCGAGGAGTAGGGATTGTCATGCAATGGATGCACTAATAAGAGCTATAAGTGAAGGAAATATGCCCTAGAGGCAATAATAAAGTTGTTATTTATATTTCCTTATATCATGATAAATTTTTATTATTCATGCTAGAATTGTATTAACCAGAAACTTAGTACATGTGTGAATACATAGACAAACAGAGTGTCACTAGTATGCCTCTACTTGACTAGATCATTAATCAAAGATGGTCAAGTTTCCTAGCCATGGACAAAGAGTTGTCATTTGATAAACGGGATCACATCATTGGAGAATGACGTGATTGACTTGACCCATCCGTTAGCTTAGCACTATGATCGTTTAGTTTACTGCTATTGCTTTCTCCATAACTTATACATGTTCCTATGACTATGAGATTATGCAACTCCCGAATACCGGAGGAACACTTAGTGTGCTATCAAATGACACAACATGACTGGGTGACTATAAAGATGCTCTACAGGTGTCTCCGATTGTGTTTGTTGAGTTGGCATAGATCGAGATTAGGATTTGTCACTCCATGTATCGAAGAGGTATCTCTGGGCCCTCTCGGTAATGCACATCAGTAGAAGCCTTGCAAGCAATGTGACTAATGACTTAGTTACGGGATGTAGCATTACGAAACGAGTAAAGAGACTTGCCGGTAATGAGATTGAACTAGGTATTGAGATACCGATGATCGAATCTCAGGCAAGTAACATACCGATGACAAAGGGAACAACGTATGTTGTTATGCGGTTTGACCGATAAAGATCTTCGTAGAATATGTAGGAGCCAATATGAACATCCAGGTTCTGCTATTGGTTATGAGTTTATGTGTTTTGATGTACCGAAGATAGTTCGGAGTCCCGGATAGGATCACAGACATAACGAGGAGTCTCGAAATGGTCGAGACATAAAGATTGATATATTGGACGGCTATAT